>NC_141541.1:96162500-96462500 GCF_021556685.1 Rattus norvegicus | reverse complement strand
ATTTTCTTAGGGCATGTTGGATGTTGAACTATTTAGTGCACATAATTTTGCAAGGTTTTGATAGAACGTTTTTATTTATTTTGGTAGTAGCCCAAGTCTTATCTGAAGTGCCGGTATTTTTTTTTATGTATCTCTAAGATTTCTATTTATTTTCCAAATTTTCCATGGGTACCAGAAATTATTTTTTGACTTATTCTCTGACAAAGAATGGTATTTGGTTAAAAACGTTATAAAAAAATCAACAATCACAATAGCTCATAGGAATTTATTTATTAAAACCATACCATGCCAATTAAAGTACAGTTTTAAAAATTTAAATGCTCTGCATATATATCTTGCTTCAAGGGAAGGAATTAAAATCTACAAGGGATATTGAGCTTAAAATTGAGTTCACTGAAATGCGTAACCACAGCTGAGACAAAGAGCTTCACCAAATATGGATGTAAGAAAACGTTTCGTGCTGTTGTAAAAAGATGTGCGTTTGACACACAGGTGTTTCTGACTTACCTGAAAGTTATCACCATAAATTTTGTGCAGTATTTTAACACGTGAATAGGATAAAGCATATCTAAATGTATAATCTCATGTCACTTTTTCAATATCCTACTTTCTATTTTCTTTTTTTTAGATTCACACTGCGATAATAATCTGAATTGTACACTTGAATTTTCAGATTTTATTTATTCCTGGAAATTTTATTGCTTGAATGTTTTTATTGCTGAGTCAATTTATTTTTGAATATTTAAAAAGAAACAGAGTAGGCTATTATGTTTTTTAACTGTGAAAATAATCTTAATTGGCAGGTCTATACAAGTGTGCCTTGCATGTTGAGTATCGATAGTTGGAAATTAGAACTTGCTAACTGAAGTGATTTTCTTGGAAGGTCAAGAAAGAGAAGCACGAAAGATTAATGATAGCCTTACATTTTATGATTCTTCAAAAAATTTAAATTATCCTGAATTATTTTATTCTCTGCTTATGTTGGGAAAAACAGTCCTACATGTTAAAATGATACATTTTTTTTCTCCCCAAAAAACAATGTAACAGTTTTCTCTCACCTCTCCACTTTTATCCCACCAGGCTGTATGGAGCCTGAGAAGGGAAGTTATCATTCAGGAAGTAGAAAACTTTAAAATAAGACACTGAAGTAGGTTTACTCAGAGGTGAGAGTGACAGTTTCGTACTGTCTTCATGTCAGTTAACTATTCAGATGAAAACTACCAGAATGTAAATTATGTCTATTGTATGTGTAATACGTTAGGATCACGATATGTGGCATTTATGGGAGGAGACAGCCTGTATATTTTCACTAAGCCATCAAAAAGATGTTTACTCTGAGTTATACAAGGCTTCATAGTACAAACTCAAAAGTTTGCTTAAAGGTTTCTTTTGGGTGTGGAGAGAAATAAGTTTGTGTTAGACTTTTAGAAAAGGGTGCACATTTGCTTTGAGTTGTTAATTACAAGAAATAGTTCACATTCTGATAGTCTTGTCTTTGCCATGTAGATATGTTTACCACAGCTCTAAATGGATGGTGGCAGGAAATGCTGATTCCCCGGTGCCACCCCGAGTATACATTCATCCAGACTCACCGGCCTCTGGGGAGACTTGGATGAGACAAGTGATCAGCTTCGACAAGCTGAAACTTACCAACAACGAACTGGATGACCAAGGCCATGTAAGTAGACAGCCTCTCTGGCATGACCATCAGGTGACAACCCAGAGCCTAGCTGAAAACTGCTGAGATTGTGACACTCCTTTCCCTTTGGTCAGTGGGGAAACAATATATGCCAAATCAATGTATGTATTTGTATCAGAGACCATGTCTGTAGCTGAAGTGTCCCATGAAGCATTTATTAAGCTTAAACCAGATATTTGCTTTGTATTGGACTTAAAGGAACCAAGGCAGAGACCAAAAAAAAAAAAAAATTATCTGAAATCCCATGAGGGGCTAATTATTATACTTGAACTGTGTTTGGAAGTTTGGTAACAGGGATGATTTATTAAGTCTTCTACGCATCCAGCTCTTTTCCCAGATGCGGCTCACGGCCTGGGCTTACTCTGTTTGTGCCTTCCATCTGCAAGTTCCCAATTGTTTTGCAATGACATCTAATGTGTCGAAGTATGTTACAGTTCCCTTTACTCTTAAAACTGCTGAAACTTGATACGTGGATCAAGTCCAACCACTCAGAAAAGACAGTCAGTCGTTGTTAACAGCTTGCTGATTTTAGGCAGGGTTCTGCGCAATTTTTTTTTTAAAATACTCACTAACTCTGGATAACGTTGATTTCTGTTCAAAGCTAGCATTGCTGTTAGGTGTATTGTTGTTAGAGTTTTGATTCAGAAGAACTGACATGCTGTTTGAATAATGCATACAGGAAAGAAATACCAACTTCATTATTTCCCAGCCAAAGAGCACACACAGGTTACTTATAAACGAGTCACAAAATAAAACTGAAATGAACATTAATTTATTGCTTGTGCTGTGGTTTGCAGCTGTCTAGATGTCTTATCACCTTGATGGGAACCTTGGGATGGTCACCTTTTTGTTGCAAATGCAGTGTCTGCCTTTTAAAGCACAGCTAAGGACATGACAAACTATGGCCACTTTTATGACTTCAGACTGAATCAGAGGAAATAGACACTTTGTTTTTTCTTCTATTTTAGTAGACAACTTTATTTTCTTTTTCTTTACTTTTATAAATCCACAATCAAATTGTTACAGCTACTGTTCACTTGCTTACTGTGCTGAAACGTGTCACAATTTCCTCTGTGTGAGCTGTTGCTGGTGCACTCATCGGAAAGGGTCTGTTTTCCCCCTTAGTAGGGGATTTAGACTGAATGCTATTTGGTGCTGCTTACTTTCAAAACACAAATGAGTGTCCTGAATTCTACACTTTAAGATTATATTTTTTAAAAAGATAATTGTGCCCTAAACCATTAACTGATAAAGAATTTATATCAACACAGTCATCTTACAGTTCTAATACTTTTAGTTAAGGGCGCTGGTTTTATATATAGTATGTACCATAAAAAGTTTTATGTGTAGATTCAGTAATCTGTGTTTTTAGATTTCTAATTTTAGTAGTTTTTATCTAAAAGAAATTTCCCAGAAAATATAATATGTATGTGTGTATGTATAATATACGTATATTTTATGTATAATGTATAATACATACATACAGGAAAAATATTATGTATTTGTATGTGAGAGAGGAGTCAGAGAGAAGAAAGAGATTGAGGTAGGAGAGAGAGGAGAGAGGGATGGGGGAGGAGATAGAGAATAAACATGTTCACGTCATTGTGGGAGAGTGGGCCACTTCTATCTTTTGGAGACCTAGGAAGAACTGAAGTTATGACTTGAACCTAAAGCTAGTCTGTTATCAGAATTTTCTCTTCTTCCCGGGACCTTACTCTGTTTTCTCTTAGAGCCTTCAACTGATTGGATGATGGCCACTTACTGCTACAGAGACTAATCTGCTTTTCACATGTCTACTGATTAAGTATTTGTCTCTAAGCCATATTTCCACAGCCATATCTTTGTCACTATTTGCTTAAAAATATGGATACAGTGTCCTGGCCAAGTCAATAGATTAAAATTAACCATCACACACTATTTGTTCAAAACATAAAAGAATAGTTCCAAATTGAAGTCCAGTGACATGGACCTAAAGAATCTCGCTGTTAGAAAAGTTTCTAAATGCAGCAAATAACAACAACAACAACAACAACAACAACAATAATGAAGTGTTCTGGCTACTAGTGAAGTGTTCTTTTACAGTTGTGACAAGATGTACTGTTTAATCAAGGGATTGAAAGGGCGTCCATAGGGGCACAAGAGATCTGTGACCTTAAGAAGCAAGGGCATGGCCTTGTGAATGTTAGTGTCCAGTTGACTGGAGGGGAAGGCCTTTCCACATTATTCCTTGGGGGGAAAAATGTGTTCTTGAAGATTGTTAAATGATCAAGGACACTGGGCAGAAACTGGTTTTGTGAGTTTCTTGCCTCCGTGGGGTGAGAAAGGAGCCCTCACAGATGGGTTCCCTGTCTGCTGCTCCTAGAGTACAGTCATCCCAGCACAGGAAGCCTAGGAAGAGTACAGGAAGTCCTCTGCTGCGTGGACTCTTAGCTGAGCCCGAGTGAAAGCAGATTAGAGACTGGGAAAATGCTTGTATTTGTGCTGCTTGCAGCTCAGGTCACTGCAGGCAGTGCTGTGTGGTGGGGCTTAAGCAGAGACCCTTGGGGGCTTTAGCTTTTGCAGTCTTTTCACTTCTGTCATTCCACCAATTCTAAAAGAAGTCAGTGTCACCTCTAATAAAACCGCACAGGACAGAGTTTAATTTCCCAGATTCCTTTCTTACATTTTAGTCTCTCAGTCACCTAACCCTCTCCAATTTACTGTGTTAACATTTCCACGCATATGCAGCTTTGTGACTGGAGAACTCTGGGGCCCTGGGAGCGTTATTAAATTAGCATAAAGTGATCCCAGGTAAGCCAAGTCTTGTAGGCATTGACTAGACTCGCTTCCGCAGGAGATGATATGATTTCCCCAGAGTGACTTTTTAGCTTCTCAAATACTAGACTTGGTTCAGAAAAGGAAATTAAGGAAGATTCAGAGTGGCAATGTCCCTCAGAGCCACAGCTCATCCTTGAATGTTGGGATAACTTTGTAGATCCTTTTGATCCTTGGGGATTCTGGGTAACCTTATGATAGCTTTGGTACAAACCAAGGGTGGCTTTTGGCCTTCCCTTGGATAGGAAGGTCCTATGCTTGGGTGATAGTTTCTTACCTCATGCATGTTTCCTTGTTTTCCTGGAACCTGTCTTCTGAGGAAAGCATTTCCTTGAGCATTTCTCTTAAAAGGAGAAGAGGTTTGAGGGTGCACTTTGAGCTGCAGCAACTTCTTATCTGTAGTTCTGGGGATGCTTTGGAAATGGGCTCTGTCTCAGAGCTATATTCATAGGCTTGTAGGAGTGCGTGTGTCTCCACTGCTGATGATTTCCTGTCACACGTGCCTACACTCTCCTATGGTTTCTCCTTGAAAAGTCAGATGGGGAAGCAAGATGATGCAGGAACAGTGCTTGAGCTTTCTCATTGGGAAGGAAGTTGAAGTGGTTGAGAAGGATGCCACATCTGTGATTCCCTGGCAAGTCAGTTCCACTCCCGTGGCCTTGTTTTCTCATGGGTGGTATTGGAATTAGAGACACAAGGCAGCTGGCAAACTTGAAAGAGTGCGTTTAAAAGGGCCTGAAACACAGTGTCACAGAAGAACAAAAGAGAACCCTACTATGCCCGTGATTAACTGATAGTTTCCACACTACTTAAACTGAGGCATAGCTGGTGTTGTAAGGCTTGTAGGAAGGGGTAGGGGGAGAGGGGAGGGATTGGGGATGTGGGGAGGGGCATTGTTTTTTGTTTTTTTGTTTTTGTTTTTTTGTTTTTTTGTTTTTTCTTTTCTTTTCTTTTTTTTTTTTTCCGGACCTGGGGACCGAACCCAGGGCCTTGTGCTTGCTAGGCAAGCACTCTACCACTGAGCTAAATCCCCACCCCAGGGAGGGGCATTGTTATCTGGTCCTTTTAGGTCCTTTGCTTGGCTTAATCCAATCTTGAGAGTTTGTCATCTAGAAAAAAAACATTTTTCCCCCCAGTCATCAACAAGTTCCACTGAACTGAAAAACTAGAAGCCCCATCTGTCAAACTATCCAGCTGTCAGATAAAGACGTAGGCTTCTCCCTCATAGAAGCAGGGGGGTGGGATGGGACAGGGGGTTTACAGTGGGGAAACTGGGAAGGAGAATAAGGTTTGAAATGTAAATAAATAAACTATCCAATGGGGGGGGGTAAGAAAAAGAACTATGCTTCTTTTGATACAAATCTATTTCATAATTAACTAATTAGCAGTGATAGAGGTTAAGGCCAGCAGAAGTGCTTTACTACTGAGCCACATCCCCAGCCCCTCAACTCTAGTCTTTAAAGTAGAAAAGAAGCCTATAAATGAGTTCACTCTGTTTGTGAATATAGGTCTGTATGCCTTTTCTAATGTTATAGCTAGTCCCCTGACCAAATCCTGTCTAAACAGAACAGATAGTATAGAGAGTACACATAAGGTATGATTATTTAAGCTATAATTATGATCTCATTTTTTTTAAATGGCTGGTGGTCCGAGGTATCCTACTCAGTAAGAAAAATATTGTTGTCTTACTATTCTTATAAATGGGACGGTTTATCTTATTTATTTATTTATTTATTTATTTATTTATTTATTTATTTATTTATTTATTTATGAGAATGGGTGGTTGTGGGTCAATGCATGCCACTGCGCAAGCCTAGAGGTCAGAGTACACTCGCAGAAGTCCGTTCACTCCTTCTACCAGGGAAGGAGCTCAGGTCGTTAGACTTGGCAGCACTTATCATCCTTACTGAGCCATCTTGCCAGTTTTGCATTTGCTAACTCACTAAGAAACAAATGGTGATACTATGATGATAAAGAAGAACTGAGCTTGCTTCGTGTTCTCTCAAAAATTCCAGGGATACACTATATTTTCTATAGACTCTTAAAATACATTATCAGTTAATGTGTGAACACAGGCATTTATCAATCAGTTTTTGCACCCCATTTCATTATACCCCATCCAAATTCACTTTTGAAAACATGGTAAGGGTATAAACAAATGAGCGGACACGTATAAAACTGAATGGAGGCATGTCCTTGAGAGAACAGTCTTCATAAGACAAGGCTGTAAAAATAAAGAGCCCTTTACTACCTCCATTCCAAATCATTCCACTCCAATGCTCTGGAATTGGCTGTACACTTTTGGCTTAATTATATGAAATTTCGTGTCTTTTTCTCCCCCCTCCCGTTCTGCTGTGGGAATCACTTTTCTCTTGGAGTTTTTAGATGCTGCCATTTGAGTGCTGCTGACGTTTTGATCCTTTTTTTTTTCTAAAATTAATTTATTTACTTTATGTGCACTGGTGTTTTGCGTACATGCGTGTATGTGTGAGGGTGTCAGAGCCACTCAAGCAGGAGTTACAAACAATTGTGAGCTCTAAACTGCCGAGTCATCTCTCCAGCCACCAACATTTTAATTCTTAGCTTGGAGAACAGGAAGGTTGAAACTTTTCAACCCTGGAAGATACCTATTGCAAGACAATTTTCTAAAGAGAAAATCAGCTCAATAAAGGGGTGAAAAGTTGATTTGATGTTGAGGTTATTACATTAAAAGTGGACATTTGCTATTTTATGTTAACTTTGAAAAGAGTGTGCTATTGCAATAGTAAATCATAGGAAAAGGACCAGGGCAGGTTTGCAGGTGGGGAGCGAGACACAAGCTGGGACTCAATTAACTGCATCTACAGTCTCAAAACCATTCCTGTGTGTTTCTTCTATTGAGCCTAGCCCAGGGACTGTGCCTGCCCATGTAATGTAAATTCATAGTGAAGGCATGTAGACAGGAAAGGACAACAGACCCACGGCCTAGGAACCTCTGAGGACTCAGAAGTCTGTAGGTTCTGTAGGACTTATTATTTAAAAAACAATCTGTTGAGGCTTAGAAACATCATGCAGATGAATCTCCTAGTATGAGCACCAGTGGAAGGGGAAGCCCTTGGTCCTGCTAAGACTGAACCCCCAGTGAACGTGATTGTTGGGGGGAGGGCAGCAATGCGGTGAGGATGGGGAGGGGAACACCCATAACGAAGGGGAGGGGGAGGGATTAGGGGGATGTTTGCCCGGAAACCGGGAAAGGGAATAACATTCGAAATGTATATAAGAAATACTCAAGTTAATAAAAAAAAAAAAAGAAACATCATGCAGAACCCCAAATGTAAAACAGGCATGTTCCTGCCTGGAAGTCGGAAAGCTGACCTCACGTCAGCTGCTCTCCTTACCCTAGCATCGCTCAGGAAACAAAGCAAACAAGCAGACAAACTCTGCCAGGCTAGAAACTTTACCAATGATTAAAGTGTAGATTTTGATATCTTTTGAAATCAGAATTAGTGGACAGAACCTAGTAACAAGGAAGTGAGCAAAAGGCATTCCTCATCTACTGAAACTTTGTTTAGCCGCTGGGCAGTGATGGCACAGGCCTTTAATCCCAGGCAGATCGAGGCCAGCTTGTTCTACAGAGTAATTTCCAGGACAGCCAGGACTACACAGAGAAACCTTGTCAAAAAAAAAAAAAAAAAAAAAAAAAAAAAAACCTAAAGAACTAAAGAAGACAGAAGAAAAAAAAGTTTTCTAGACTGTGCTAATGGTTCAACTCTTTGTATACACTTTCATTTTTGTGTTCTTTTATCCTGGTTTATAGCAAGGCATACCTTTCAAATGGTGGCAGTGAACACACATACTTAAAACCAACAGAAACTATTAAAAAAACCAGTACACATCTCTGGCAACACAGGGTTTACTACTGTGTATTGTAGTTTTACTCATTTAAAAGTTTTCTGGTCAAAGATGCTAATAGTTTGCTTAAATTATTTCCTTTTCCTGGTTCTAGAAAGAGGCAGCTGATTTCTGCCCGTGTTCTCTCAGGTGGTGATGAGGACCGCTGCCCCCTTTTGCAGTTTCTTGTATTCACACTGCCTCCCTCAAAGAGTTGGCAAGGTCTTTAGATCTATTTCCTTCCAGTATTTCTTCCATTTACATACAGAGCAAACGAGAAAAAATAAAACCAACCAACCAACCAAACAAACAAACAAACAAGCAAAACACCCACCAGTTGCAGTATTGGCTATCTTAAGAGTAAAGGCCTGCTCTTCTGACAGCAGACATTCTCTGAGTACAGGGCTATTTGGGTTTGAGCTGACCCAAAGCTCTGAAGTTGGCTTATTAAATTGCCTGCATCCAGACCAACATGAAGCACATCTTCAAACACCACACTTCCCATGAACTTTCATTTAGGTATTTTCCTTCTAGATTCATAATAACCAAGATATTGAATTTAAAGCTTAGAGTTCAGAAAATTTTCCTACTCATCAGCTAAAGTTATTTATGAATATAGAACCCAAGAAAAAATTTAAAATCTGCTGTTTATGAAAGTATTAAAACATAAAACATCAAATGTGCCTCCCATGCAAACACACACACACACACACACACACACACACACACACACACACACACCCTGACCTGTGATCCCATCATCAGAGGTGATCATTGTTCAAATCTCTTTATGAGCCGCCGTACTCTGTTTCATAAAATGTACCTAAACAATTAGGCACTGTTTTATCACCTTAAGATTAAAAACCAGCATTTTATTGTATGATTGAAAATTTGCCCAAACAGTGTTAGCAACAGCTTTGTAACATCACATCTCAGGATGTAGTTGTTCCTTGGTGACTACTCTATGGTAGCATGAGTATGCTGGGCATGTAAGTGACTTATAGTTCTTCCATGTTAACGATTACATGATGTCCACCTCTGTATATGAAATACTTTTCTGAATCTAGAGCAATTCCTTAGGACAAACCTTAGGATCTTGGTGCCTACATGAGAGACTGGGCAGGGCAGGTTTTCCAGTCTCTAGTCTGGGACTTTAATAGGGGCACAGACACTATACTATTCTGACAAACTACAGATTTTGTAGAACAAACACAGGAGACAGCGGGATGTGTGGGTGCAGTCACCCACAGAGGAGCAAATCCCTTGGAGTTTGAAAACCTTCGCATGTATCTTTCAGAAGATGGGTTTGGCGCAAAGTAAATGATCATTTCCATTTCATTTCATTGGTACTGACTCTGGTTTTATTCAATTCATTATAAAGAAAATCTTTATGAATATATTATTGTATTTTAAGCAATAGAAGTTGATGTTTATTTCATGTGGCTGTACTGAGGATTTTATTAAAGCGATTTGCATTTTTATATGAATGCTACAGATGTCTTCCTACCCCTTCCATGAGGCTTTGCAGTATTTTGTTAAATTAACTTCAGAAATTATCTTCAGAAATGGGACTCTCCTGGAAAAGGTTATTTTCCACGTTACATATTTGTTCATACCATCAAACTGCAGTAGAGTGGTTCCTGTTTAATGTGGCTTTCCTCCCTTGATCTAGATCATTCTTCATTCTATGCACAAATACCAACCGCGAGTGCACATCATCCGTAAAGACTGCGGGGACGATCTGTCCCCCATCAAGCCCGTTCCCTCGGGAGAGGGAGTGAAGGCGTTCTCCTTTCCAGAAACAGTCTTCACAACTGTCACTGCCTATCAGAATCAGCAGGTATTGTCTCAGTGGCCCTCTTGCTAGACTCTGTAGGTGTAAAGAGAGAGCCAGCTCTCTTTATTGTTCTATCTAAATGCTAGGCATTACTGTAAAGCATTTGCTGTACATGACACTCACAGTATGCCTGTGTATACACAGCGACATCTCCAAGACCACAGATTCCCAGGCAGGATTATGGTAGTGATGACTTCAGCTGAGCGCGTTTCTTGCCATTGGCAGTGTATTTTTACTTTCTATCTTGAGATATTGAATCATAATGTCTTAATTAAAATTAGAAGGCGTGTTGGTTACCCAGAAAATAGACATGTAAAGTGTGAAAAGGTAGTTGTATCTTAGAACATGAGATTTGGCTTTAAAACTACAACCCATAAATTATAAGAAATATTTCAGAAGGATTTCTCCTATATATACTTTTTGGATGCTTTCTAAAGGGCTTTTTCTCTTCAACTATGATTTGAAGTATTTTGCAGGGCACTGATGTGCATTATAGTCTAAAAGACCAGCAATTTTTAAACGATGCTTTTATGATGGTTTAAACAGCTTGAGAAATGAAGTGCTTCACTTCTGTATAGGCAAAAGGTTGTTTCTTTATGGTTGTTTTACACTGAGAAAAGAGAGTGAGCGTCAAGCCCTCTTATTGGTTGTCCAATGCAGAGTGATCAGTTCTGAAGCCGTATGAACATAAACAATAAAAAGTGGACTTAGAAGTTTGTGTACACACACACACACACACACACACACACACACACAGAGTTGTATAAATGCATGCACCTGTGCGTGTACACATACATGTAACAGTATTGAAAGAAAAAGAGATTGTCAACTTGAGAATGGACATGGGAGTAGCTGGAAGGAAAACATGGAGGGAGGAAATGATGTGACTCTTATTTCAACTTAAAACACAAAAATCCCCCCAAAAAAATCAAGAGAGAAAGAGTATTAATTGTAGGCAAAATGTTTAATCCATTCCATTTCAACCAGTTTTCTAAGTGGTGGCTGCTGACGTGGTCTGTGTTAGATTCCCTTCTTTTTGTTTCATATCTTCATACATACATTCATTCATTCACTCATTCACCTGCCAGCCAGACTGTTGTCGGTTACTTCTTAGCCCCTGCACTCATCTCAGTGGCAACCCGTGTGCTCGTCTTTAAGACTGACCCTCAACGCTTCTGCTTTCCAGCCGAAGGGGCTCAGCCTTTCCTGTTCCCATTGTCACTTTGGGACATACAGACTTTTAGGAAGAAATATGCAAGTAACCATTTGAAGGTCTAGAGAGATTTAGGATTATTAAAATATATTAGGGACAGAAAATGTATCTTCTCCTTGGGAAAAATTAGTGCACGAAGAGAGAACAGCATATGTTATAACAAAGCCCAATTCATCTTTCCCCCCTGTCTCTCTGTTACACATACAGAGTTATCTGTGCCATCTGACTTCCTCTCACACTGTGTGCTACGTGGAGAGCAAGGCAATGGTCCTCCATCCCTAACACTATTACAAGAGAATCAGTGCTAAACCACATCCTAGAGCGGAAGGGAATAACTTCAGCTTGACAGGATGGTCAGATAGGAACAATCAACAGGGGGCTTACTCAGTCTACTTCTTCAAGAATGTTCAAACCAAACCAGTCCTTTATTCTCATACTTAGAAGGAAAATGAGTGAACTGTTTCTCAGCAGATGTTCTAGGTGACATCTAAAGTCAACCTTCACTATCAGGATATTAAAACACATAAGGAACACAATAGAACCCTCTGTCGGTTAATTTATGGATTGTTTTTAGTTCTACCGTTACCTTAACTTTTAAATAATGTTCTTATTTAAGATTACAATGCTTACATAAGATTTGACACAATTGCTTTTCTACACCGCAGATTACTCGCCTGAAGATAGACAGGAATCCATTTGCCAAAGGCTTCCGAGACTCTGGGAGGAACAGGTAATTCCTAATAAAACCTTCTGGCTGTTCTAGTGAATATATTTGAAACTTGAATGTGATTTTTTTTGATTACAAGCATAAAGGTTAACTTAACAAACATAGCTTGGAATTATTCGGATGACAGATTAAATTGGTAAACATTACTGTGTCTTGGAGGTAACAGGTATAGAGTGTATGTAGCCCTGTTGCCTGCCCTAAGGTAAACATCATGCATGTGGTGGGGGTGAAGATATAGGCTCTTGGCATGTGGATTGCATGTTATTTCTGGAGGAGCCATGGAGAATTCTGCTCTTAGGGGCCATGGGCTTCCCTATTCCAAGAAATTGTCCTTCCTGCCTCTGCTTTTGGTTTAGAATGTTCTTAGTGATAACACACTGTCTATTGATTCTCTCTGGATAGTGGTAGAGTCTCTTGTTAACTCAGATTTCCAGCTGGAATATGAAGCCATTTCACATTGCCAAGAAACCCAGATCTCCAGTTTCCAAATCTGTCTTGGCTCTACGGACAGCCACACACTTGTTTATTTTTTCTGTGTTGTGTTTTCCAGTGTTTGCAGTGAAGGAGATAGCTACCACAATTAATCCCACTTTATTACTTTTATCAAGGAGAAGATCATCTAGTCTGTTTGCTGCAAGTTTCTAAATTTATTGATAATGATTCTATTCTGGTACAGCTCAGTGTTACATTTTAAGAAATCATTGTTTGTGATAGAGGGTGATAATAGAGAAACATTCTCTTAATGCTCTTTCTGGGAAGGCTTTGCTATGCTCACTCTTCTGAAGACATCTTATGACAAGCAGCCTTTGAACTTCTCTATTACATCACTCCCTAAATTATTCTGATATGTTTTGAAACTGGCATTAACTAGGTTTGTCTAAATGAAGTGAAAATACTCAATTATCAAGAAGTGATTCCACTTGACATTTTAGAAAGAAAAGCAGTCAGGTAATAGTCTACATTTTCAGTGTTTTCAGCTAATTAAATGGTCAAGATAGGTGACAGACAGGACTCAAAACATACTCAGTTGCTAAAGAGGCTTGGTGCCATCCTCCTTTACAGTGGCATCACCTAAACAACACACAGTTTAAATACTAAACACAGTGATATTAGATCTTAGAGTGACCTTCCAATTAATGTAGGGGGATCACCATGACTAGCCAATAGGAGAGCTTCTTTTGAAGTTTAGTGTAGGAGGAGCAACAAGACTGGCCAATAGGAGAGCTTTTTCTGAAGTGCTTCACCCTATGGGAAGGTTTGCAGGTGCTAACAAATTTATCTCCTGCATCAAAATTGCTTTATGCCTTTTAAAATATGTTTTGTAGTTAAAAGTTTTGCCTGGCGATTGTTTTTGTTTGCTTGTTTTGTTGGTTGTTTTTTGTTTTGTTTTGTTTTGTTTGGTTTTGTTGTTGTTTTTTTTTTTTTTGCTCCTGCTTATCTTACCTTGCAGACATTTTGAAAACAATGAAAAAAAAATCATAGTTTAGTAGCCCTCAAATGATGGGTGTAGAGGCTGAAGGGAACCTGTGTGGTGACTTTTCCTGCCCTGTCAAATGCTTGGTTAAACCCTTCTTGTGTCTTAGGTTGTATCAGAACAACATTTTAGAGCCTTGTGTTGGCTTTAGTTCTCTTTCTTAAGTAGGAAATCAAGGTATTAAAACTCTTGGACCTATAGGAGGGCCACACTGAGATTTTGAGAGTAAACATCAGGAACCACACCCACACTGCTGATGAGTTTGCAAAAGACCTCACTGCCTCTGACACTGGAGAGAAGTTCCTTTATGAGGCAACGACTTATGAATAGTCTTAACATATATTTTGGATAGAAAGTAATAATGAAGGAGCCTTATATAAGAAATCAGACGATGGGTTCAGAGGGTAAATTTCGAGGAAGAATTCTAGATATGCCTGCACAATGAAAAGATTTGGTTATTTAAATCATGTTATTGAAAGCAATCAGCACCACAGGTGAGAAATAAATCCCCAGCCCTGTTTGCTGAGTTTTGGGGGCACAGGCTAGGACTGACTGGGTTCACCCCACATTGGCTGTATGGAAATATGTAGGCTTGGCCTCAGATGGTGCTTTGTGCTATTTCTTTTGATTCTAATAAAACCTATAATGTTTTAAATCAACAGACAGAAATAATGGATTATATTTTAACACTCTGAATCTTGTTAAAACTCAATATTCTTAATTTGCTTCAAGTGACTGCCTTGTTACAGGAAATGTATTGTGTCTATATTGAGAAGTAGGACTCAACCTATGGGTTTCGATTCCTCTGGGATCAGATGACCCTTTCACGGGGGTTGCCTATCAGATATTTACATTATGATCTATACGGTAGCAAAGTTAAAGTTATGAAATAGCAATAAAAATTATAGCAAAGTTACAGTTACGAAGTAACACTGAAAATAGCTTTATAGTCAGAGGTCACCACAACATGAAGAACTGTATGAAAGGGTCACAGTGTTAGGAAGGTTGAGAACCACTAGTGTAGAGCTTTCTGGTTAATGAAATAAAGTTTCCATCCTTTCTCATGAAATGTTGCTCTATATTAAAAAAAAATCTGGCATTAACATTGTGAAAGATTCTGTCAATTTTAAACATTTCAAATTGATGTATTATTTTCCTGAAAAATAAAAAAAGAACTCATGTAATATGGGAGGATTTGTTGAAGGTATAGAGCCTTGAGGGCATAGAGGGACGTACTATTTTTTCATATATTAATAGAGAGGAAAGTCCATGAAAAAGTCCACAATATTCCTTTATTATCCCTGGTTCTGCTGTGCAGTTTTACTGCTTTTTAAAACAAAATTTTATTTTTATTTTCCTCATACATGACATAAACAAGGTGATCAAGCCCCAAGATAAACATGGACATGCAATGGGTGGTTCGATTTTATAAAAACGATCCTGTTTAATTAAAACGTGTCTTTCCCTGGCTACTTATGGCTCTGCAGCCTGTTTTACAGGAGTCAGTAGCTTCAGTCCTTGGAAGCCCTCCTGCAGGCATTTGCTATGTGAGAGTGAATTTATGTGCTGAGAATAGCCCCATTCCGCAGTTAGGCCTTAGGTTTGACCCTATAAAAGTTTTTACTCAGGAAGGTACAAAAATTTCTTCTCTTAAATACTTCAGGAAAAACATAACCATCTTACTAAATAAACTCGGCCACTCGATAGCATAAATGAGGGCACTGGTAAATGTGGAGGTTGTTCAAAGGCACCTTGTCTGAATTATCGCCTTGGCTACTCTCCTGCAGGAGGGGCCTTTCATCTTTCGTTTAACTAGATGGGAAAAGTCTCCATTACTGGAGAAAATGAAGGCTTTTTAACAAAAGTCCAGATTCAACTAATAAATATTTTATAACTGTTTCCTGCAAAATATCTGAACTCCTTTGTGGAACTGGCAGTGTGGAGCGGGAGCCTGGGGCAGCATTATCTAGCTCCCAGTGAGAAGAAGCTTGCAGTCGACATGGCCCCTCCAAGCCTACAGTACAGGGCTATGAGTTTACTCTGCTCAGCAACTTCCCCTTACGGATCTGAACTGTGGATGTGAAACGTAATTCAGGCTACATTGCTACACAGAAAGCAGCAAACATATCTATGTGGTTCCACAGACTTCTGATTTTAATAAAACTGATTTTAATAGTGAACGTCGGTATCTTTACTATCCAAATCTACTTTAACCAAAGCTCACCTGTGTGACAATAAAAAGTAGGTGGTTTGTTGCTGTTTTTAAAATAAAGGTGTGTACTAATACTCTTTAACATAAGGGAACTCTTTTCTCTTGAAAGTAGTCAATGTTTAGTATCGGTTTAAGCTAAATAGACACCTTCAAAGCATTATCCAGCATTCATTAGTCCGGTATTAAATACAACTCACAGGTAACCCAGTATGGAGACAACTCAGGCCCCACAAATTACATAATAAATTAGCTGATAAATAACTAATAGAAAACCAATAAATAAATAACAAAAATGAATATTTTGCCATATAGAAAATATTACTGGTTGGTATGATCTCAGGGGTTCAGCTTGTAGTTTGGTCACAGGTCTGATGTCTGATTTGCAAAAATAATTAAGCAAAAATAAAAACCAGGTAGAATGAAATGAATTACAGCTAAATATAATAGGGCTTCAAGCCTCACACTCCAGTCTCGAAATCTCTGGAAAGTGACTTGGGGAGGTCAAGTCGTAGTTAGCTAGAGTGCCTTCTAGTCACAGACTGGCTCTTCTGATCCAGGCTAACAGTCCTCTGTGACTCTGTGACAGCGGTGATGATGTCAGAAGCCAGACTCCATTCTTCCAGCCCATGTAGCCCAGGAGAAACAGGTGCAGGTGCTTTTCCTGGGGCAGCCTGCCATAGCATCGGTATTGACTGGTAATGTCCCCCAAAAGCCTTCCCAGATCTGTCCTTCTCTGAGACTGAAGAAATGAGTGAGGTCCCCATGCAAGCCCACCACAGCAGGGGGTGTGAAACCTTAACAAGAAGGACAGTAATGTGAGATGTTTTTTCTGCATAAGTCGGTCCTGCTCTTTAAGTTGCTTTGTACTTTGTTCGAGAGTTCATATGACCGGCTGGTGGTTTTCTCTAGCCTTAGTTCTTAGTTCATGATTTGTGGGTACTGGGAGGCTATCAGCTGAGTTGAAAATAGCAAGAAATATTACAGTGACAAGAAATGTCCAGGTTGCATTTGACCCTGGTCTGCAGTGCTGTGGATGAACCCAGTGCTCTGTGTATTCTAGATAAGTGGTAAACTCCTGAGATACACTCTGGTCCCTACCATGTCATCTTTTTAGCAAATTGTTTAGGGTTGAAATGGTCGAAGATGAGTAGTGAGGTCTCAGGCTGCCTTGAGAAGGGACAGTTGAGGGAAAGTCTCAACCCCAGATCCCAGATTGTATTCCTTAGCCACCAGATAGAAGAGGGAGGAAGACCAATGTACTTATGGTAGGAAGTTATTTATGTTTGCGCTTACAGTTCTTGCTTTTGTTTTAAAACATACAGATGTAATATAAAGACATCGAGTAATGTAAGTAGTCTGCAACCCAGTTTGTCACTTTACACAACAATCATTAAGTAGGTATGGCGAGGTTGTATCATAACTTAAAACATCTCTAATAACTGTATAGACATACTGTATGGATAGCCCCCTCTACAGTTTTGTATGGAGAAAAGGTGACCCTCCTGCACACAGTGAAAAGCTAAGCGAGCAGACAGTGCTGCCCCCTGCTGGCCTACCTTGGTTGGCAATGGAGATTGTATCCCAGAACAGAAGCTGGTTTTCTTTGAGTGGTTCTTCCTCTGAGCTAGCTCCTGAGGTACTGAATGATGAGCAGAAAGGTCCCTTCATAAAAGAGATCTTGACATAAGAATGCTTTTGCCACCATCTCCTTCATGATCGAGGGCGAACTCCTAAGACAAGGAGAGAGAGAGAGAGAGAGGGAGAGAGAAAGAGAGAGAGAGAGAGAGAGAGAGAGAGAGAGAGAGAGAGAGAGAGAGAGAGCGAGCACCAAAGCACCGCAGAGCCTCGGACTCACAGTAGCCAGCATGGGCTCCACTCTGCGGGTCCATGTGTTAGCTTTGGGGGTCCTAAGAATGTTGGCAGGCATCGTATGTACTAGGTTTCCATTCTCTTCCTACACCCCGTCCAAAGCATCTCTCCTTGCCTGTGGCAATCTCCGAACATGCCACTAAGTGTAGAAGGGATAGAGCATGGTCAGTACCATGTCATTCACTCAAATGTTTATTACTAGTGAAAAGCCCAACTGTTCCTAACTACACTCCGTTTGCCCCCACCCTTCCATTTAGAATGGGTTTGGAAGCTCTGGTGGAGTCATATGCATTCTGGAGGCCATCACTACGAACTCTCACCTTTGAAGATATTCCTGGAATCCCAAAGCAAGGTAATTCAGTCTCCTGGGTCATGCATGCAGCCAGTCGCTGAGAAGGGGCAGATGTGTAAGAAATGCACACTTTGTTATCTGCACCCCAATGCTGAGTTTATCATTAACAATGTCCTATTCCAGAACCCATTTCTTTTCTGTCTGACGGGTGACAGGCCAGGAACGATGGTCATCCTGTGGTGTTAGGGGCTCAATCTTGCATGATTTAGCTGTTTATTTCATAATTCTGACCTCCTGATGTCTCACTTTGGGACATGGGATGCTGGGCTCCAAAGTCAGATATATTCCATAGGAAGCTGTCCATGCCTGTCCCTCCCACTTCACTATTGCCTCTTCACTAGGTTTTCTTACTAGGTCTGTGATATGTTCAGGCACACTGGATCGGACCATTTTTGAGCCCAGTCCAGGGCTCGTGTCTCCTCCTCAGGAGGTAGACTCTTAGGCCACCCACCTAGGCAGATTTCACCAGGATCCTGCCAGCTCCCGAGTGAGAACTTTACATACTTGGGTTTAAGTTATTGTCATGGCCTGTTTTGGGCTTTTAGATTATTTAAAGAAGCAGAATGAAATACTGTTGTTAGAATAATGAAGGTTTTACAGCCTGTCCAGCACGTTGGAATTCTCCATTGCTCTTAAGTTATGTCAAGTTTGCAAACATCAATCTGCCAGCAGATCCAGGGAAGGGAGTCAGCGGCCATCTTGGCTATCCTTTGGTTGCAGAATTAAGCAGCCTTTTCCGAGTTTCACAGCATCGTTTGTTAGACGTTTGCTCTTGAGTTGCCCGTGATTTGCCGACCTGTTTTCTAACTGGACTTGAGATCTCTGAGGGACAAAGGATAGCATAGCAGAGACCTGAGTGGTGCAATCATGGCTGCACACAGGCCTCAGTGAGAAGCTCCAGACATATGAGAGGTGGGGCATCCTGGTGTGAGAGGCGGTGCTTTCCTTCCAGCAGTTCTTTCCCTCTGTAAGGAAGTGAAAACCATTGAGAGAAGGGAAATAGCACAGATAAAAAGAACAGTTTA
Source organism: Rattus norvegicus (assembly GCF_021556685.1). NCBI lineage: Eukaryota > Metazoa > Chordata > Mammalia > Rodentia > Muridae > Rattus > Rattus norvegicus. The sequence goes on along the minus strand of NC_141541.1, from coordinate 96,443,408 downwards.
TTACACATTTGGGGCAAGAGGCAAAATTAGATGAAATTTAGTTTTATACAATTTCTGGTAAGTTTGGCCTCTGTGATATTTTTGTCAATAGGAAAATTCTGAGAAAGCAATTTGTGATAGAACTTAAAAATTTCATGTTAGAGTGTCTTACTGTCTTCTGTATTACAAAACTTCTTCATTACCAGGAGAGATAATTTGGCTTAAGAATATTCCTCTAAAATTTCAATACATTTATCTAATCATCATCATCACCATTATTATTATTATTATTTTTTTTTTTTTTTTTTACTTGTGTCTGTGCATTTGCGTGTGCAACCCAGGTTGCTTATTACTACCCTTGGAGCCATTTGACCAGTCGTTGGTTTCACAACATTAAGAAACTGTATGTTTGCTTAAGTTTCTCACTCTGAGTTCAGAATTCATTGAAAGCTAAGCCACCTTTCACCTTTGTAATTCTCCCCTTTGTAAAAAGCCTCACATACCGTACGAACACTTATGAAATTTAAAGGAAGATATGGTGGGTGGAGTCATTCTTTACGTTGCAACCTCTTTTATAGGCAACACAAGTTCTTCAGCTCTACTCCCAGGTACTGGGAATGGCGTTCCTGCTGCGCACCCTCACCTGCTGTCTGGCTCCTCCTGTTCCTCTCCTGCCTTCCATCTGGGGCCCAACACCAGCCAGCTGTGTAGTATGGCTCCCGCTGACTATTCTGCCTGCGCCCGGTCAGGCCTTGCTCTCAACCGATACAGCACGTCCTTGGCAGAGACCTACAACAGGCTTACCAACCAGAGCAGCGAGACCTTTGCCCCACCCAGGACTCCCTCCTATGTGAGTGTGAGCAGCCCCTCTGTGAACATGTCCATGGGCGGCACGGACGGGGACACCTTCAGCTGCCCGCAGACCAGCCTGTCCATGCAGATTTCAGGAATGTCCCCTCAACTGCAGTACATCATCCCGTCACCATCCAGCAATGCCTTTGCTGCTAACCAGACCCATCAGGGTTCCTACAACACTTTCCGATTGCACAGTCCCTGTGCCTTGTATGGATATAACTTCTCCACATCCCCCAAACTGGCTGCCAGTCCTGAGAAAATTGTCTCTTCCCAAGGAAGTTTCTTGGGGTCGTCACCGAGTGGGACCATGACGGATCGGCAGATGTTGCCCCCGGTGGAAGGAGTGCACCTGCTCGGCAGTGGGAACCAGCAGAGTTTCTTTGACTCCAGGACCCTAGGAAGCTTGACTCTGTCATCTTCTCAAGTGTCTGCGCATATGGTCTGATGAGGCCTTTAAGTTAAACGACGTTTGAATCTAATGGATCTTCCTTATTTTTTTTTAAAGCAATATGGGAAAAATGTACATATGGTAGAAAAGGAAGGCTGACTGAGTATTTTTACTTCCTCATGGCAAGATTGTAACATGTATTACATTATGGTGTGTGCGTATGCTGTATATACACAGCATGTAGCATACGGAAGCTTTCTCTCTGCCTTGTTTATTCAGTTCCACATAGCATTGGCGACGTGTACTTCAGACTCTAAAGGTAAAACGGTACACTTGAAAGTTGGTACTGATGTTACCAAAGACTCTTCTAATGCCCACATGCGAAGGGATGGGGTTTATTACAGCAGTTTCCTACATACCTAACCAAAGATTTGTAACTTCATCTATCAGAAGCGTGCTCTTAGCAGTCTGTATTCAAATGTTGATAGCACTGCGATCTCTTTTATCCTTGGATTTGATGTGAGAACGTCAAAAGTGCAAAAGCCAGTTAAATCTTAGTGTATTTCTGAGGTATCTAACAATAAAAGCTTAGCTTTACTTTCCTTCTCATTTTGTTGTTTTTGTTTGTTTGTTTGTTGTTTGAGACAGGGTTCTCTGTGGAGTTTTTGCTGTCCTGGAACTCACTCTGTGCACCAGGTTGGTCTCTAAGGCACAGTTATCAGCCTGCCCCTGCCTCCCAAGTGCTGGGATTGAAGGTGTATGCCAGCACTGCACAGCCATTCCTGTTTCTTCTCACTGACTGCAGACCTGGGGTCTATCAAAATCCATAGCTGTGCTGATGTTTGTTTTCTGAAGGAAGGTGGAGGACAGCCTTGTGACTTTCCACTTTCTAATGAACAGAAAATCTTACTTCCTGCAAAAAAAAAAAAAAAAAGAAATCATATCTCTGATATTTTGAAATTGTTGCCCACTTCATTTAGTTTATCAAGAAGGCCATGAAACTGTCACGTAAACGTTCTAAAACGCCAATTTTCACTAGTGGAGGAGTAGGACTGTATGGCATGAAAAATTAAAAGAAATAAGCATACTTCTCAGATTCTTCTGTCCCAGTGAGTAATGATTATTTATTTATTTTTTAATCAGAGGATTGAATAGTGTTAAGCAGTCCTTAGGCCTTTGTGTGGCTTGGTTTCTTAGGCTATACTTTTTCATCTTTGAACTGCTTGACCCCTGGGCTATGAGTTAGGAAAAGGCATGTACACCACTTATTTATGTCTCATAACTCCTACAAATTGAAATGTTCCCCCTCCCTTGTCTTATCTCCCTGTCTGACTCTTTTCCAAAACAGACACATTTTGCCTTTGTGGTGCTAGTGCTGCGAGGAATTTCAGAGGGTTATCTCCGGCAATCTGTCTTGTGGTTGTAGTCAAAGGCCAAAGTCTGTCACTAGAAGGGCCTCCTAAGAGGACCACGGAGGAAGATACTCATTATGATAAGTGAGCTATAAAACTTTTAACCTCAACAGCATTTTAACTTTGGAAGTGAAGAAGTGAAAACAGGACTGACCTCTAAAGGTTCCTAAAATGAACGCGTGGCTCAGGAGTTCAGAAGCAGGAACTTTGATAGTAGATAAACAGGAAAGAGTGGAGCATGGACGGCTCCTTCTGCTGGGAATCTAAAGGGATGTGTCTGCCCAGCTGTTCTCTGCACTTCACGTCTAACGAACGAAGAGAATGTTTTCCTTCTGTTTATCCACGGAGTTGCTCTAACTTGTCCCTAATTTGGACCGGAAGGAGTCTCCATCCCACTTTCTTTCTTTACTGAACGGAATCACTGCTGAATATTGAGGGGAATGTTCTGTTTAGACAGAACACATTCTGGATTTGCCTCTGTTTATAGTTTCTGACAAGATTCCCCATGGATTCTGTAAGAAGGTCATCAAATGAATAGCAAATTTTAAAATCCAAGATTAGTATTAAAGGGACATGAAATATTTGCAATGGATAGAGCTAGCTAAGGCTTTATGCGTGGTATTATTAACTTGACAGAGATTTGGAAAGAGAGGCTTTGAGAACGAGTCTAGCCTTTGGGCCATTCTAATTCACGGAAGACAGCTTTCCACCCTGAGAGAGCATCCGGTGGGGCATTTTCCTTTTGCTGTTGGTCATTTGAGATGATGCCATGATGTGAGGAGACATTTCTATTAATCATTTTGGTAAAACCTAGCAATATTGTACAAATGTTCTTTCTTTTATGTTTTGCTGTAAATAATAATAATCACCATGTCAGCCCAAAGACTAATAACCTTCTATTGTTGTGCTGAATGACACACATGCATTGATAATTATAATTATCTATCTGTATTTTATTAAGAATTGCTTAAGAAATTATATTAAAGTACATTATGAAACCCTTTTATGGTCTTGGAGGGTGATCATTTTAATTGTTTATAGATAATACTTTTTTAAATAAAGGCACTCACACACACCCGAGACACAAATTCTATACCCCTCCATTACAAAGCAGGGAGAAATGGGCATGGTATTTATTTATTTTTTGATTTCAATTTAATTTCTTTTTGCGGCGATCAAGTCATCGAAGGTGAAGGCCCCATGTGATAGTTTGGATGTGAGCAGAGAAGATGGAATAGAATGCTTTGTTCAGGTCCAGAGAGAAAGGCAGGGATGTCGGAATGATCTCCTTGAGCCGCTAAGCAGTGATGACAGATCCCTTCTAGGCCTCTTGACTGGAAAACATTCCAGGACACATGGAGATGGGATGAGGGTGTTGTTATCAAGGCCAGTCACATTCTGAAAATTAATACTTGCTTCCATACAAGCCCCCCTCCCAGAGGTCAACAGCTTTTCACAAGTAGGGCACACTGTTGCTGACCCCTGATTTCTGGAATGTAGGGGGTCAGGAGACCTTCATGCCTCCCAGAGGAGGCACAGTGTGGCCTGTATAAGGAAGGACTTGCTCTTTATGTCAATTCATGAAATGGTGAGAGATAAAGAAACAATTTAAAATGCAAGTAGGTCTTCATTGCACCCTTCCCCAAGTTTAAACTTACAGAAGTTTTATTGCATAATAAAGAGCAGCTTAGTGAGATAGCCTTCGATTAGGAGAACAAAAAAGGGAGTAATTTTTGCAGCAGGTTCTTTTTGGGAAATTTTGAGGGAAGGAGAAGATGCAAAAAGGGATGGCTAGTAAAATCACACATTCCCCTGAAGTCTAGCAGGGGACCATTAAAGGAGCCATTCCCTGAGACTGGAGCATCATGGCAGAGTTGCTGGACACCACACTGGATCTTGTAAAGAATTGTTTTATTTCAGTGTTAGGTTTCCTTATAAGAACTTGCTGGCTCTTCTACATGAAGGAAATTCCAAAGTTTACATTGGCAACTAGATTTTCATTAAATGATTACCATATTGAATTTGAATCTCATCATCCTTTCTGAGAAGAAACGGTAAGGTGAGAATGGAGTTAAATACAGAGTATAGAAACCTCCGCCAGATGTTACGCTTGGTGGTTTTTTTGCAGGTGTATTTGCAGGTAAGTTGCTATTTTTGAGTGAAAACATGATTGTCTTGGTGAATAGAGAAGTTGCTTGCACACCATAGATTTCTCAATCAAGATTTAGTTTAATAAAAATCACTTTGAGATGCAGATTGTTAGTGTTTAAGAAGTTGAGTTAGAATATGAATCTTGAAAATTTCATTCAAGTTTGAATTCATGAAATACCTATTTATTAATACTTAGCTTAATATTAGCAAGCTTATTCTTTTGAAATGTTATATATGTACATACACATCTCTCTATATAGCTATATGCACAGACAAATATGTGTGTATATATTTTACAAAGAACATAGCAATATCAGCATTATTTTCAATGTACTGGTTTAATTAAAGATGACTTTTTAAGTAGAATGGAGCTTTGCTTAGTTACAACATATATGAAAAATTTTAGTGCTTTCATATTTGAATGAAACTATATTTAGTAATTTATTTGATACTGCGCAGTGTACATAAAATATATTAATAAAATTTCCCCTTCATATTGCTCTTAATTGCACAGCATAATCATCACATGGGAAAAGCACAGAAATCTTGTAAAGTATCTAGACATCTTTCTAAGTCCATTCAAATCCTTGAGAGTCACTTAAATTTGTCTTTCTGAAGTTTCATTCATGCCAAGACTCAGATGTGATATTATCAAGCAATTTATTAAGTGTGCTGTTGACTGAGTTTGTAAAAGACTAGATATAGATCCACACAGACATTCCATGTCCGTGTTTGAATCCTTTTATTATGGTCACTAGAATGACTTACTATTAATACCATGACATTTTGTGTGTGTGTATATTGTGTGTGCATGCACACCCCCTTACACACTCCCTTACACACAGATTGAAATATTATTCAGCCTTTCAAAGGAAGGAAATTATTGCAAATATTTTAAGGTGTCGGAAAGTTGAGGGTATTTCGTGCAGTGAAAAACACCTTCTATTAAAAAGACAATGCTATATGATTGCACCCCCTTTTGGTGGTCTCAAAACCACACCAACAGAAGATAGAATGGAAGTTGCATGGAGTTACAAGAGGAACAGATTAAACATTTAGTCAGTGTGAAATTTCAGTTTTATTAGTTAAAAAGAACTCCAGAGATCGATAGTGATAGTTGTACAACATGACACAGGATTTAATACTACTGAGTTGCATATTTTAAAGATATGTGATAGTGCATTTTGAGGTATGTGCATGTATTACAATAAAAAGTACATGTGACCCATATACATACAGCCACCAAAACCGGGGAATATGGGGGGGGCAATAAGGGGGATGGATAGGGGGGATACCTGCATGGGGGAGGGGGAGGGGAGGGAATGGGGGCTTATGGACAGGAAACCGGGAAGGGGAATAACATTTGAAATGTAAGTAAAGAAATATATCTAATAAAATTATTTTAAAAAGTATGATGTCATACAATAAGTGTAACATGAGCATAAATAATCTGACATGAGAGCTGGAGGGATGGCTCAGTGGTTAGGGCACAATCTGCTCTTACAAAGCACCAAAATGATGGCTCACAATCCTCTGTAACTCCAGTCCTAGGGGATATTATGTTCTCTTCTGTCCTCTATGGACATGAGACACACAAATGGTGCACAGATATAAATTAAGGCAACACATCCATACACACTGAATGATAAATAAAAAAATATTCAAAAAGTAATAAATTAGCCACAACTTTGGCCACCAAGGATTTAAAAATCCAGTAATATTTATATTTTAATTATTGATAATAGTTCAATATCATACAAGTTATCTTTCTGAAGTGAACAATTCAAGGGTTTCTGTATCCACAGAACTGTAAAACTATCACCATCGTTATTAGTTCTAGAACAAACTTAGAATAATATCCTGTCCACCTCTGCCTCTCAAGGGCTAGCATTGTGGAAGTGAACTAACATGCTCAACCCATTTTTACTTTTAACTATCACGAATGATGTTGTTGTAAACACTGCAGATATTATGGTGAGGACAAGAGCAACGTATTTGTCGCTCTTGGGTCTGTACCTGGGGGTGGAGCTGTGTGATGCTGAAATACTCTTATACTGCCTTCCAAAGCCCCATTTCTCGTGCTTGTCAGAAATGCAAAGCTATCTTCTCTGACCTGTTATTATCCGTCTTTCTGCAATGCCATCTTACTATATGGTTGGATTTGCATTTCTTTCATGACAAGAATGATACTTTTTTCTTTGCTTTATTGGTCATTTGTGTATCTCCTTTTGAGAAATAACCATACATATTACCTGCTCACTCTTTAACTGGGCTGTCGTCATCGTCGTCGTCGTCGTCGTCGTCATCCTCCTCCTCCTCCTCCTCATCATGGCGTACGTTTTCTTTGCATATAAACTAAGTACATGCCTCTTCTAAGATATATGATCTGCAAATATTTCCTCTCACCCTGTGTGCCATCTTCCAGCTTTCTTAATGGTGTCCTTTGCAGCACCGAACCCTTAATTTTGGGGAGGTCTTGTTTGTTTTTCTTCTCTTGATAGTTCTTTTGATGTGAAAACCAAGATATTTCGATCGGCTCTTTTCATCCGATGTTTTATATTATTATCATTAGTGCTATCGTCATCCTTAAATGGTAGGGGTGGTGATAACTGATATGCATCTCAAAAGTGCTTTTAGAGGATGTAAATTTAACAGTACTCGATAAATCGCCTCTCCCCCGCAACAGGTCTGAAATGTTCTTAAGGAAATAAATCATCCCTTCAGTGTCTTAATAAAAGGATCCTAAGGCATCATGAGCTTTTTTATTACCATAGAAAATGGTCAGCACTTTCAATATGTATTCAGTCAGTGCCTATTTACTAAGCCTTCACTATTCACTATTATTTTAGACATGGGCAGCAGTGAATGACACACCATTGGTGCCTTCAGTGCCTTGTAAAAATGGTTTCTGAAGAAAACGAAAAACTCTTCAGAAAGCAATCTGTCACAGCTGGCAGGAAACACGTATTGCCCCCTGACTTTCCTACGAGTTGCTGCCCTCACCCTTGTTATGACGTCACATATCCCAGACGCTCACTGCAAACGGCTTGTACCATGTGCCAAGGTACAAGTGGGATGCATTATCGCCTAGAATCCGAGTTTGTTTTGTGGTTTTCTTTGGAAATCCTAGCATCATTTAGAATTCATTTTCCCAATTGACTTTATTTACAGAACAGTAATAAGATATTTCTCCATTATTAGCAAGAAAGGGAAAAATGTGCTTATTTAGGGTTTTGGAAAACTGCACATTTTTCTTAACAGTATTTGGTGAAATGAATTGCCGGGATTTACAGATTCCTCTTTCTTAATTTGCCTGATTGAGTTTCAAGGCAAAAATGAGTTGAACCACATGTCTCCGTACATAGTAGAGGCTCTCACTGTACAACAGGAAAGGCATTCTTTAAAGAGGTTGACATAGAGACACGCGAAGTGTCAGGGGCCTTGCAATGAATGAGTACATTTTGGAGCCCTCTTAAGCTTCTGCCCATTTGTTTTCCTAAGTTTGATAACCTTGGTGTGTGGAACTATGATGTTGTTTATAGCTCGATGTTTGCTGTCTCTGCAGATTTACCTTGAGATCACTGAGCAGGCAAGAAAAACTCAAAAGTTCTGTTTGGAAGATCCTCAGAGATCCAGTAAGAGAGACATAGAGATGTGTTGTGGGTCGCTGCTGCAAATACCAGAACGCTATTGAACAAATGCGGCAAGTCTCCCCGACAGCTTCTGTCTTAGGGTTCCCATAACTGTGAAGGAACTCCATGACTAAGGCACGACACTTATAAGGAAAGGCATGACACTTATAAGGAAATAATTCAATTGGGGCTGGCTTACAGTTTCAGAAGTTTAGTCCATCATGATCATAGCAGGAAACATGGCAGTGTACAGGCAGACATGGTGCTGGAGGAGTTGAGAGTTCTTTTTTTTTAAGATTAGCACTTGATTTTAGCTTTTCTATTTATTTATTTATTTAATCATTCCTGTTGTTTACATCTCAAATAATATCCCCATTCCTGGTTACCCCTCCACAACCCCCCATCCCATCTGCCCTCTCCCCCTCTCCTTTGCCTCTATGAGGGTGCTCCTCTACTCACCCACCTACTCCTGCCTGACTGCTCCAGGATTCCCCTATGCTGGGGTGTCAAACCTCCACAGGACCAAGGGCCTTGATGTCAGACAAGGCCATCCTTTGATATATATGTATCTGGAGCCATGGATCCCTCCCTCTATACTCCCTGGTTGGTGGTCTAGTCCCTGGGAGCACTGGATGGTCTGGCCAGCTGATGTCCCCCTCTGCTTCTACAGTCCTTCCTCCAGCACCCGCACTGGGATCCCTGAGCTCAGTTTAATGGTTGGCTCCAAGCATCCAGATCTGCATTGGTCAGTTGCTGGCCAGACTTGCTCAGGAACAGCTGAGGAATTTGAAATTGGGACAGGACCACTAGGAAGTCTGCATGAGTTTAAGAGCATATTACTAGGCATTTGGAAAGGAGAAAGGAAACTGTCAGCATTCTTTCCTATGAAGCTAAATACCTTGGATATAGGTGTATGAAAGTTCAAAATGCTATGGGAAGTTCTTTCTAATAGTGAGATCTTTGGAGACAGTTCTTTTCTCCAGTTTCCCTTTTTTTATTTTAAAAAGGAGCAAGCTGGGGCTAGAAGGATAACTCAGCACTTTCGTGAACTGGATGTTCTTCCTGAAAACCCGAGTCCAATTCATGGCTCTCATACAGCAACTCACAATGATCCGTAACTCCAGTTTCAAGGTATTAGACCCTTCTTCTTCTCTGTGCTGACAGCAGACACACATCTGATTCACATACATAATATAGGTAGACATTCATATATATCAAGTTGTGTGTGTGTGTGTGTGTGTGTGTGTGTTCATACATGTGCATGTCTGTGTGAAAGTGGCATCTGTGGGTGTTTGCATACCATAGAACAAGTATGGAGACCATAGGATAACCTTTTCGTGTCAGTCCTTGCCATTCCTCCTCTTTAGAGACAGGATTTCTTTGCCACAGCATAGCCGGGCTAGCTGGAGGTCCATAACCTCCACCTCCCATCCATCCTTTGTGCCACTGCATCTGGCTTTTAGGTGGGTCCTGGGGATCTGAACTCAGGCAGACTGGGTTGCAAATGTGCTGCTACTTAGTGAGCCATGTCTTTAGTCTCTTAAAGGAATAAAATTCTGATATGTGTTACTGCAATCATGGGTGGGCCTTGTGAATGTGTTTGGGTCGAATATGTATATACAGATGACAAATATTTGTATCTCACTCATAACCTAGGGAAATCAAAATGCCCAGGGGTAAAAAGTGGAGCTGTGCCTATAGATGCAAGAAGGGAATGGAGAACTCTGGCTTCAGTTTGAGAAAGGGTTATGGGTAATTTTGTCTTGTTGTCTAAACCTTGACTAAGACAGAAGGTGAAAGTTTCTAGAGATCGAGGGGGTAAGGTGGTGATTGCCTATCAAGTAAATCCAAAGAACTATAACACTTAAAATCATTTAATGGGCCCGAGACACACTTCAGCAGTTAGAGTGCCTGCTAGTCTTACAGAGGACCAGAATTTGGTTCTCAGACCCCATGGTGGGCTCATAGTGACCTCCTAATACCAGCTCTGAGAGATCTGATTCCTACTTCTTGATTCTGAAAGCACACACCACACACACACACACACACGTGGGAGAGACATATGCAAAATACATGATAAAGTAAATCTTAATGAATCATCTACAAGGTGAATTTTATTATATATGTATATTTACTACAATAAAAATGAAGAAAATCATTGTATTAGTAAAAACACAGTGTTATAACAATCATAGGAAGAAAACCTAATTCTCATGGTTTTCAGTAACTAAATCAAGCCATTAGCTGTCTTTAATACATGTGTCGAACTCTAAATCAGGTATAATTCTAAATGTTGGGGTAAGTTGTGGCAAAAGAGATATAGGATTTCCCTCTACGTACAGCATGCGAAATCTACTAGAGAAACTAATAATCATACACTGACTCACAGAAATCTGAACTTACTGCAGATTGTTTTGGTGAGCTGTGATGACGTACTCTGAAAGGGTATCGTTGAAGGCAGGGTTGCAATGTTTGACACTGTGCAGAATCTTTCAAGTACACTCTTGAGTACTGGACACAATAGGGTGCTCCTGCCATAGCTAGGGGAAGAGTGGCCTCCCACATCCTCTCTCTGGAAGCAGATAATGTTCTACCTGTCAGACATGATGACGCATCCCTGTAATCCAGCACTCACAGGTTCAGGAGCTCACAATCAAACTGGCATAGGTAGCCTCACCTCATCTCAAGAAGAAAGCACGCAATAACTAAAAAGAAGGGGCGAGAAATATTTATGTTCATGTACATTTGTCTCAAATACAATTGGAGTTTCCCTCTTTCTCCGTTTGGTCCCAGCTGGCACTGAACTGCTGTTGTAAAGGAAACTCGTACTGTATGCCACTCTTCCCACAATAACTATTTGCTTCACTCGTGTCAAATGCATGCCCTACCATCCCCCTCTGCTGCTTCTTTTTCCATGCCCATGCCTTGGTTTCAGTGCTATGTCCTCCTCGTGCAAACTCCTTTACTTGTTAGTTAAATTCAGGTTTTGTGTCAACTGTGCAAAGAAGTCAATGAAAATTTGAGCCTCACGCTGCCCATCCAACAGTGTTTGTGAGCTGTTGTCTCCAGGAGGCATTTCTGTTTGGGAGATTTTTTTTTTCCTTTTTGACTGTGAAAAAAAAGGGGGAAACTCCACATAGCTGCAGACCTTTGAACTTTGGCACATTATAAGTTACTTAAAATGTTTTATGGAATACTTGTGGAAAGTCGTATCATGATTGAAAGCTAAGTGTCAATGAAATTAATGCGCTGTCCGATCCCACGCTGGTCCACCTCCACACTCCTCTCGGTTTCTCGGTCTTTTCTTTCCTGAGGGAGCAGAGGTCTGGAAGGCACCTCTGAGGCGTTCTCATGAACTTAAACCTGGTGTCCAGATTCTTGGCTAGGCTCAGCTAGAGACACCTCCATAAATACCGAACAGCTTTCCTTCCGCCCGGTCTGCGGACACTTGGCAGAAGCGTTGATGACAGTTTCAGGAACATGATGCACGGCAGTGTTCTTTACAGCCATTTAATCTGTGTCATCGGATCCCCAGAAACCATGATTAATAGCAGCACTTGAGTTCATCCTCAAGTTGTATATTTGGCAATGGTGAACTTTGATCTGCGTCTTCACTTTAAAGAATCATTTTGACACAAACTTTTCCTAGAGTCCCTCTGTCTCATTAAGGCCCTCACAAATACCAGAGGGGAGGGTGTTTGATATCTGCTAGCTCTGTATTTATCGCACTGTCTTAAGCCCTTTGGTAAGGGGTGGGGAGTACGTCTTGTCCAGACAGTGAGCCATCAGTCTTCCAGAGAACAGTCTCATCCTGGAGGTGGCCAGTATGGGCTTCCCAAGGTCAGTTTTGATGAAGGAGGAATGAAAGACTAGATCTCTGGGGAATTAAGGGCCCATGATTTATTCTCAAGTGAGATTACTCTTCTATCATGTAGGTATCTGGGCTAAATCATTATTCTCTTATTTTTACCATTCTCTGTCCTTCACATTTCAATACAGAGGGCATGCTATTTTCTTCTTTTAATTCTCTCTCTAGAGTATTATTACTCACTTGGTATAGAAAATGAACCACACAAATAATTTTGCATTTCCTGGTGGCCATATTAAAAAAGGAAAGAAGTAAAATAAATTTTAGCGATGTACTTAGCCAAGTATATTCAAATTTAATTAGTGTAAAACATATTAATGAGAGTTTTTTTTTTTTACATAGTTTTGCTTTCTGTACTGAAAAAATTTGTAGTTTGAACTCCAGGGACACTTGCAACATATTCAGTTTGAATAATAAATTTTCAACATCATCCTTTTTAATCAGCAAAGTTGTGTCTATTAATAAAAAATTATATTGTCAGTTCTTTAAAATTTGAATTGAATTTAATTAAGATAGAGTTAAAATAATCAAATTCTATAACTAAACATTTTAAGTACTCAGTAGTCAAATGGCTCCCATGTTGGGCAACAGAGCAATCGGGTCTAACCTTAACTTGTGGGAGGCAACCGAGGGGAAAGGCAATAATAGTTCATATGGTTTGAAGGGTCTCTTGTACTCTTGTACTCCCCCGATCAACAACTTGTCAGGAGATTCTCATGTCTGGAACTTCTTTTGTTTGTTTGTTCATCTATGGCCATTAACTTCATTTACATGTTTACATAAATATAAAATATATATGCATACAGCGTGGACTTGAGAGGAAGAATTCTCACAAGACTTCATCCATAGAAGAAGAGTTACAGGCAATTAATAGTTGTTGAGAAAGAAAAAAAAATCAGTCTTTTCCAGAAACGAGCCCACAAAGTCAGCAATTCAACAACACTAAGTGATCTCAGTAGGTGAGAGAGAGAGAAAGAGTGTGTGTGTGTGTGTGCGTGTGTGTGTGTGTGTGTGTGTGTGTGTGTGTGTGTGTGTATCTGAAAAATAACAGGTCATGAATTTGAGAGGGACATGACAGGAATTGGAGGGAGGAGAAGAAAGGAGAGAATGATTTAAATACATCATACATCCATGAAATTCTCAAAAATTAAATTAAAAAATTTAAAAAGAAAAAACTGGAAAATGGTATCATTGGGTATTCTTCAAAAATATTAGCCATTATTGTGTGCTTGCTTATCTATGTTAATGATATGAATATCAGATCCTCAAAGCTATAGACTATAACTGATGGATCATATCTGATGTCTATCATAGTAGTGGAATAGTATATAATCTAAAATAAAGCAAATTTATTTATCCATATACATGGAAAATGGTTGTGACTCGAGGTGGGATCTCCTATAAAGACAACCCTTGAATAATTGTTCAAGAAAAAAGCATTTCTTTTATATCCCATGAGAATAATAATTTTGATTTAGTATTATTAGTGTCATTAGAAGTATTAGGTCTACATAAACCTTTATATATAGTATACATATAATTCATATATATATATTTGAAAAAGGGCATAGTTGAAGTCAAAGTTTGGATATATAGAGCATGCCATAGAAGTTTTGACTGGAAAGGGTTGGGCAGGTGCTTCGCAGCAAGTGAAATTGCTAAAAAGCTGGTCAGGAGCTGGTGGCTGAGTAGTGGAGCAGTTATAGCACTGCTGATTTCCTAGTGTGTGGTTGGTTCCTGGAGAACAACACTTCAGTCTCAGCCTGAGTCTTCTCTTAGTGGCCTCCTTTTGGTTTCTCCTTTGCCACATGGTTTTAGATGCAATCCAGTCTCTGCAAGAAAGCCCCACACCAAGGTTTCTAGGCTAGAGGACAAGACAACTTTGGATAGAAATATGCCTGGCTTGCATGATGCAATGATTTAATTAATGATGTTCAAAGTCCTAAACTACCATAAGCTCTAACAGTTACAGGAACTGAGACTTCGTGATGAGAATCGAAGTAATGGAAATCCAATAAAAAACAAAGTCGAGTTGGCTTACATAGGGGGAAAAGGGAGATATCAAAGAGAAGGCTGGGCTTGTCTGTTTAGTTGACCTACCATAAACTTCAATAAGAATCTGCGGGGCCCCAACACCATCTTTCATCCTGAAGCGAAAATAGGCTGGAGGAGGAAGATTATCACTGTGGCTTCTAGAGACCATGATTTGTTTCTGCTGTTACTGAGTTTATAAAAAGAAAGCTGTGTGTTCCCAAATGACTCATTTATGGGCTTCCACATTGGGAATCTTCTCTAAGATTTTATAGCTTGTGAACGTAAAACGTCCCATCGGGATGACTGTCACTTTTAGGGGCTGAGTAAAATGTAATATCTCTTGAAGATCATGACCACACTGAAGTTATTTTTGATACCCTTTTATTCTGCTTGGTATATTTAGCTGCACTTTTAGGTACAAAGGTTATTGATGTGAAGAATGAGTAATGTTTTCTGTAAGTCATTTGGGCTTTGGTGTTCACTTTAGCTCTCTTATAGACAAGTGTCGATCCTGAATGAACATTCTAAGGTTTCTTGATGACCTAATTAGAAATGAGGGTAGGTACTTGGAGTCAGTTAAGCACTCATGGATGGATGTCACAGAGCTAGGAGGTCCTCTCGCTTCCTTCGTGGTGCTATAGAAAAAGCCTCCTCCATCCTCGGGTTTGAGCAGAGGCTATGACTCAACAAAGTGCTCTCAGACATCCTTCACTTTGTCTGACAGGGTAGGAGAAGAGGAAGGAGGGGGTCTGGAAAGGGAGTGAAGTCAGGGGGCCTGGTTTCTCCCACCCTGGTTGTGATTTGTCAGAACTGCTGTATGAGAGGCATGTGACAGTTAATAGGCAAGCCAGTGACAGTCTAAAATGCCTGACATCGTATAACACCAACCTCTTCCACTCAGAGTGGTTTCTCCATACCTTCACTCCTGAGGATTAAATCCAGGGCCCCACGGATGCTAGGCAAACCCTCTACCACACAGCTTCCCCGCTGGCCCTTTCTCTCCCTTTCCTTAAGTCATAGGGTCTACAGCAGCATGCTGTTAGGTGCTGCTCCTTAATGGGTTCTGGAAATATACAAACTTAATATATGTACAAAAAATGAAAATGAAGAATAGTTTTATTCATTAAAAAATACAACTTAATTTTTGGAGAAACAAAAGAATGAGGAAATCCAGGGGAGAGTTTGGCTTAGTAAAGTGGGAAATTTGAAGTGAAAGAGGGAAATTTGTTTCCAAATTCCAATGGCTTGGTTTGCAAGATAAATGCCTTTCATATGACACACAGGGAGAGTGGCTTTAAAAGAAAATAAATATAAAGCTTTGTGTCAAATACAATTCTGAAGGCATCACATGACAACTCTGAAGGCATCACATGACAGATAGACACTTTTTCTCCCTGACAAGCCTCTGAAATGGATTCTATTGCTTTGGTACTTGTCATGTGGGTCCAGGCACTGAGTATCACAGAGAGATTAAGGTGTCTAAGGTTACATAGCTAACAAAAAGCAAAGTCAAGATCTGCACCCAAGGGTCTGGCGTCAGAGTCCAAGCACCTTGTCATCGCCCTTCTGACCTGTGACCTTCACTATGTTCTAAGGTTCTGGGGCTCCAGAGCCTGTCAGCAGTCAGTGAGACTTAATAGTTGGTGGGCTGCAGTACCCTATCCTTTCTCTGCCCTGGATACTTTCTACTGTGTGTCACATACAGTAGAATCTGTGTCCATTTATGTATTCAATGAAAGAAAACGTAAGAGAGGAGACAGGGAACTATTCGAGCACTGGGCTGTTAGCAACAGATACTCTTAATTTTCATGTGTGGTATGTAGCGCTTTCTCTCTCTCTCTCTCTCTCTCTCTCTCTCTCTCTCTCTCTCTCTCTCACACACACACACACACACACACACACACACCACACACACATACAATTAGTTTCCATCTTGCATATTACCCTAAACTGATGAGCCTTAAATTCTTATGGACAGACATTCCTTGGAAATTCCTTGCTGGGAAAGGACATGCGCAGTTTTCACAGCACTATGCAGACAGTCCTTATTTTATACTCTTTGCATCAGTTGCCTACTCAGACCTTGGCACGACCCCTGAGGATACAGACAGCCCTGAGGACAGAGAAAGACTATCCGAGAGAGTGTCCATCCAATCCTGCAGCTGAGCGCGGCCCTCCACAGTGACTGAGGAGAAAACACGTGAGCCAAAACACATGCGCTCCTGAGTACAGCCCGTGTCCCCCCCCCCCCCCCCCCCCCCGCCTCAGCTCTGGGAAATCAAAGTTTGAGGCACCACGGGAGCTCTTTTAAAACGTCCTGGCCAGCTTTGCTGCAGCCCAGATGTTGTTCCAGGCCCAGGCTGCAAGCTCACATCATCGCATGACCCGACCGGGCGCCTGGAGTCCCGCCCCCTCCACTGGCACTGCTCGGTCGATGTTGCAGATGCCACAGCTCATTTCTTTGAAGTCTGTATGTTTTTTTAAAAAACACCCCTTTCGACAGTTTTGGCCCAGCTTCTTATTATACAAGCTGATCTGTTGGAACATCTGTCACTGTGTGGCTTCAGCTCCCATCCTCCATTGAAGTGTAATAACTTGACGTTAATAAATAATGAGGCAGCGGTGAGCTTAACACATATATTATGAGGCATTGAGGCTAAAATGGCAGACTTTCATCTTCTAGGAAGACCAGCTTAGATTAAACAAACAAGGGGGATAGAGCTAGGGTCCAAGTGAACACTGGCAGCCATTGCTCACGTAGGAAATTATAACGGACCTTGCATAAGTGGTTGTCTCTTTGTGTACAGCTTTTCACAGCATCAGTGAGAAAGGCTGAGGCTTCATGGCTGAAAAAGATATATTAACACAACAATTCCCATTCTATACCTTCTGGGCTACCAGTTCTTTGAACTCACTCTTCCCTCCAGAGAAAGTATTTTCTTAGTAGTCTCATGTTGCCTCCTTCGTGAAGGATAAATACTATCCTAATGCTATGTGCTTCAGTAACTGGCACCTGAGACTCTCCCTGGCATGGCGACTGTTGGCACATTATTCCTCTGTAGAGTTGCTGTGAGTATCTGGTATGCGGATATGCTTGGCTGGGAGCTAGGGAATGCCCTTTGGGAAAAATAGAAAGAGAGGTAGAAGCTGGTTATTTCTTGGAATGAAACACAATATTTTTGAAATTCAAATTTATTTCCATTTATTTGTCTCCAAAGATAATCTAAAATCAAGGCAAACACACCCAGGGAAAACGGTGAATGGAATGCGTTCCTGGCTTTTGTTCTTCAGTCTGACACAAAGATCGCACACTCTCACCCTTATTTATGTGCCCTAGACTGCCTATCTTTCACATCATAAAAGCTCTCTTAAGCCAGGGACAGCTCCGTCTTATTTAGCCTGTACAATCCAGCTTTGTGTCGTGCATCCTGAAGTTTAATAAATATTTAGTGGCAGAGGAAACAGTGCTGGAAGTGAGGTCGGCTGGTATTATTTCCCATTCAGAAATGAGGGGGTGAAAGAAGAGAGTGAGCTGCCTGAAGCCTACGGGAGGCTAAGTCCCTGGACTGTGACTGCTTTCTTTGGCTTGGGGAACGGGACTCAGTTACCAACTTCTGGGAGTCTACATTTTGAGGTGAAGATGGTATGAAAGTCAAAAGTAGTAGTTAAAAAAATGAGAAGATCAGCTTCAGTCAGTAGGTACTTGTGGCAAAGTGAAAAATGGGAATGGGAGTACTTCTTTACAGGAAGTCAAGACCAGCGACTCCTCTGCTGGTCCCTTTAGGGAGGGTTTCTGCCATGGTTGATGAGGGTTATGGGAAAACTCATTTTCACCCTCTTGGCAACAGTTCTACACCTTCTGGAAAGTTCTTAAACCCAAAGACTATGGTGTATCGCAGACTTGGTCACAAAAACTACTTCTCCTGCCCATGCTTCTCTCTGCCCTGTGTGAATGAAAGCTAGACAACACCTACCACCATTTATCTTCACAGAGATGGCCTACCTGCGTCTCTTTAGACTTTCCATGTAGGTTCTTATCTAGAAACTGGTTTGTTTTGACTGCAATCCTTTCTATTAACATTATTTCATGGGTTTGGGGATTTAGCTCAGTGGTAGAGCGCTTGCCTAGCAAGTGCAAGGCTCTGGGTTAGGTCCTCAGCTCCGAAGGAAAAAAAAAAGAAAAAGAAAAAAGAAAAAGACAAATTAACACTATTTCATTATGCAAACATTGATGTAATTTCCACCTGGTTCTATATGTGTTAGCTTAATGTGCGAATATGCAGACAACTAAAAAGACTGGATAATGTTCATATTCTCCTTTATCCTTGGAGTATGTTCAAATGCTCTCAACAAGGACGAATCACTGAGATGTTGATATGTTGGCAACTTAGTCCATTCATTTTGTCACTATTCTGTTACCAATCTATAACATAAAAACTCATAAACAAGAGGGAAAAGGGTCGCAAAAGTTAATATATTGATTTAGTTATTTACATTTTCCCAGTCTTTTTTTTTTCCTGCCAGAACTGCAAGTTTCTTTTTGGAATTGTTTGTTTTTGCAGACAACCTCATAGCTTTGACAATCCTGGGTACACTTCTAGCTCCTAAGGGACAAGAACCTTGGTGTGTTTTAGAAAGTCCTTAAACACTTAGTTTTTCTTCTTATTCTTCAGCTCATCTACTTAAAGCACAGACAGAATCCTAGAAGTGGGAGAACTACTTTTGCGAGCACCCATATTGGGACAAAATAAAGGGAAATGTAAAATTGAAGATTCGAGTCAGTTGTGAAGGGCTGTGTATGCCAAACTGTAGATTTTGGGCTTTTCCCAAAGGCTCGACAGTGACCCTGGCAGTGTCTACTCTGAATGGAGTGGAGTGGAGGAGTGGCTGTAGAGAAGGGATATTCTTTTGTCAAACATTTTTATGGGTTTGTTTTATGTGTGTGTGTGTGTGTGAGTGTGTGTGTATATGTATGTATGTATGTATGTATGTATGTATGTATGTATGTATGTATGTGGGTTCATGCCTTGCTGCATATTTGGTAGATATTTATTCCCTTAGTATTCAATAATAATAAACATACAATTTATCGCTGTCTGCGGGATGGGCTTGGAAAGTGAGAATGTTGTTTTTGCCATCTCAGTAGACAGTCAGAAACAAACAAACCAAGGAAATCTATAGGCTTCTAACAGATGGCTTTTAGAAAGTAGTTCATGTTTTGAGCCCACCAACTTTGTGACATCTCTCAAACAGAAACTAGATTCCTAAGTGTCAGCACAATACAAATGAGGTTCTAAAGTGGTAGCTGGATCTGTTACAACTTCCAAGTAGAGCTGGGAAAAAAGTTGCACAGGAAGGTCTCTATGTACTTGGAAAAATAAGAACCATGTTGGGAAGCCCTGAATTCATCTGTCTCTATCTTTTCACTGTGATAGACGAGGTCAGGATTGATTTAGTCCTGAGGGAGTTCTGGGTAATGATGGGGAAAACTTGTGTGTGTGTGTGTGTGTGTGTGTGTGTGTGTGTGTGTGTGTGTGTGTGTGTGTCTGACTGTCTGTCTGTCTGTCTTGGTCAAGGGAAGAGCCATTTTCTATGAGAAACCTCTAGTGTATAGAGGTTAACATGTAACTACACAGATTGTTCTTGCTTTGACTTAAAACCATCTGAAAAGCATGGAGGGCAAGGTATACCATCTGTGAGGAGGGAAGAAATGTTACCCATCTCCCACCTAGCCTAAGATGGGGGCACTTTTTGATAATAGAATTGTGTACAGATCAAACTAATGAACATGAAGCTCCAGAGGAAGAAGGTTTTAAGGCTGTGGGAACTCACAAGAATAAGATAAAGTGCCACTCCACAGCCCTAGAGAGTGAAATAAATACCTTCTTAGATCCAAGTATCTGTGGTTTCCCAGGCTTCATGCCTCATTGCTGAATGAGAACAATTGGAAAACAGGACATACATTTATACATCAACACCGTTTTGCCTCCAGTGAAATGAAGGATAGCGCCCCTCCCTCGATCACCCCTTGTTGATTGCCTGGCTGACCCAAGCACCAATCCATCAGAAGTCTGTTTCCCAAACTCAACTGCTTCCACATGCTGTGGAGCTAGAAATACTTCTCTTCATTTATATTTATTTATTAATTTTTGGTCTTGGTTGTAGAGGGTTTGTCCTCCCTCTCTCAGGGTCCACCTATATCAGAGGGCTAAACACTGAGATGTTTCATCTTGAATACAACTGTTGCCAATATGGAAACTTACTCTACTTCTGTACCCACAAATACAATCTTCATGGTGTTTGAATGATATATCTGTGGTATGTAAATACATTGGTGCTTTTTCTAGTTACAGAATCTTGTCTCTTTTTCCTCCTATAGAGTTTCTGTGGGGGCAGAACTTGAGCCAGTATGGGATGGGGAAGATACTATATAATTAAATGATGATTGAGTTCTTTGTCTCTGAAATCCACCACAGCATCCTTGAAATTCAGCTAACAGTTCTTTCCCAGTGGACAGAAAAAATACAATAATATTTTAAAGAAAAGAGGTTGGTAGGGAAATTGAAGGCCTAGTTACAGAGACAACTGCTGTGCAGATTCAAACAGTAGCTCGCATTTGTGACATTTTCTTCTCTGTGAGGAAAATGGACTGGGCTCTGTGGCTTGGATGTTCTCACTTATTACCTGTAGGGGAACATCAAGCACCACTCACCTTGAAATCAACTAGGGCACATTCTGAAATAAACCTCTGCCAGGATGCATTTATTAATATATCTAACAATGATATATTAGCTACTTGAATTTCCCTGGCCTTCAATGAGAGATGCATACTATTTTAACTTCATGAGTCTCTTCTGCTTGTCTTGTCTTAC
The DNA here is from genome assembly GCF_021556685.1 of Rattus norvegicus. Taxonomy (NCBI): domain Eukaryota; kingdom Metazoa; phylum Chordata; class Mammalia; order Rodentia; family Muridae; genus Rattus; species Rattus norvegicus. The sequence continues at coordinate 96,422,217 of NC_141541.1, read as the reverse complement.
ACAGATGATAAAAGCCTCTACAAGAGGGGGAAAATCATTGAAACATTGATAGCTCACAGAACTTAAATTTTGCTGAGCTTCTGACTTTCCGCTATGTCGTGAGTTACCAAATTTTGCATGTGACATTTTGTAATAGTATAAAAGAAATAAATTGCTTTCTCTACAACATTCATATAAGAACTCTGGGAAACTTTAAAAGCACAGGAGCTTATATTTTGAAGTATAGAAAAATCTTGGGTGGTTCCCTAACACCTTTAAATCTCAGGTTGCTAATCTTTACAAGATGCCGATAATGTCATGTACTTCATAGAGATGCCGCAATGCTAAGCCATCTTGTAAACACGAAGCTCTGTGACAGTTCCAGGCACAGAACCAGCCCTGCGCATTCACAGCATCACTATATTAAATGCAAGAATAATCTTTCAAAGATGTTTGATGACATTAGATGTGAGGGAGTGTTGGTAAAGTTCCCTGGGCTATTCGATTTAGTCACGAAAAGAAAGGCAGCCATTATGTGTGCAGTAGTTTTGATTATGTCCGGAACTACTGTGTTTTCATTATAAAGGAGGATTCATTTGCACATGAACTTTCGTTTGAACCTTTATAATATGGTGGTTATTTAAAATTACATAGGATATCTGAGATTCTAAAAGCAGGCAGTTCTTACACATCGGAAGGGAAGATACAATATTATTAATTATATTTATAATATATTTCATGCATCATTATCACACTTTCTTTGGTCCAGCATCTGTATAAAAAAAAAGTAGAGATAAACCTTAGAGGCTGTATGTTCACCTTCTCCCTACTTTTTTTCATTCCTGGCACAATGAAATCTAGGAAATCCTCTAGAAAGGCAACATATCCATTAGCCAAACCAGGCCTGCCACACTTCATTACTGTTCTCCACAGTACAATATCAAAACCGGAAGCCAGTGACTATGAAATTCAAAGGGATTTATATCTGAATATTCTGTTGTTTTGCTAGCGTTAGTGATACCACCTAAGCTAGATTCTCCATCATTTTACACTGGTTTTAAAGGACCACTGGCTTAGTATTTTATTGCTGTCATCAAACCCCAACAGAACCAGCTTGAAATCAGGGGCAGATGGTTTTGGCTCACAATTTCAGATGCTTCAGTCCTTGCCAGCTAAGTTCACTGTTTCTGGGCTGGGGTAAGTCAGGAAATCATGGTCACAGGTTAGAATGAAGTGAAGTTGCTTATTGTATAACTTCTAGAAGCAAAGAAAAAGATAAATGCAACCCTTAATGACATCCCCACTGACAGACTTTCTCCAATTTGGCCCCCACCTCCAAAATTTTCTGACAACTTCCAGTATGCCACTGATAAAAATAAAGTCATCAGTCAATTAATTCACTAAATCATAGGTACAAGGTCAGGCTATTCATGACCCAATTACTCATAACTGACTGGATCTATCTGTTGGGAACCAGTCAAGTCTTCAGAACATGAGTCACTTGGGGGTGGGGTAGCATTTCATATTCAAGCCATAGCAATAGAATTATTTGCTTCTAAAATGGGATTGATAATAATGAATTTTTTTCTACTCAATAATCTATATATTTTAGTTTAGAAGTGGTGACAAGTCTTTTAAAGAGATGTACCCAAACATGGTCATCCTTGACATCAAATTATAGTGAAGGAATTCATGTTCATTACTTTTGGATATGAGAAACATTTTAAGGGCCTTAATCATAGATTCATCTTTTAATAAGGTGTATAGATTAAAATGAATCAATGGGATCCATATGAGTGAAGACACTCAATCATACATCTGCTGAAGTGCACCATGGAAGTTATAGTCTCTTTTCCCAAAAGAAGACAACATTCATGAAAAGTTCCCCAGTTATAGCAAATAAAATGAGAAAGATTTTTTTTTTTTGCAAAAGAAGTGAAATACAATAAAATCTGGGTTTTTGACATTTATTTTGTTCTCTTTGGGGGTCTTTAAAAGTCAATCTTAGGAACAACTCATCAAGTTCTAATAGTTGAGGACGTTCAGATATTTTTTGACATAAGTCATTAGATGGCATAAGTAGAGAACTGAAAACAGGGGTTAGTTATGGTAACACACAGCCATATGCCCATCACTTTGAAGACAGGCAGAAGCTGGCTGATCACGAGTTGTAGGCCAGTCTAAGCTACATAACAAAACTCTGGGTCAATCAACAACAAACAGCCATGTGATGTCTACTGTGTGACCAAAAAGTATGGGAAAATTAGGTCTGAAACAATTTGGCTAAAAATAAACAGAAGGTGTTAGCCTGCTGGTGGGATCACTTCACAGTCCGTAATAATGTGAAAGCATCAATGTGTGTTTGTCGGTTACATGCCAATGAACCTGGGAAGAATCCAGTGCCATCGCTAAATAAATGAATAAAATGTATATTCAGTGAATTAATGAATTGTTCAAAAGTTAATTTTCTCATTATTTAAAATAGAGGGGCATTTTTTTTTGTTTCACTCTGTCCTTATACTTTTCAGTTGCCCACTGAACACCAGCAGAGGCAGATCAAATACTCTGTGTCGGACCATTATGGCAGCCAATGCTGCAGAGAGTAAAGTTAAACCACAAATTGACATGCAAAGATACAAACACACTAGAAGTCAAGTGCAGGGAAGAATAAAGACCGTATTTGGACTGCCGTGAACAATCACATTTGAAACGTTTAACAAAATGAGCAATGTAACAACTGAGAGGACCAAGTAACAATGACAACAAAATCCGGGAAGCATTTAAGTTTTAGAAATGTGTGCTGTAAGTTTTATAAAGGCCCAGTGGATGATTAAAAAAATAACACACCAGAGACAAAAGAAAAGAGTCATTGGGTAGGAAAATTCTGTGTCACTCAGAAGACAGCAAGGGCGGCAGTGTGACGCAAGATAGAAAGGTTGAATTGTGCAGAAGATGGACACAGCTTCACACATATTCAAGATGTGTTCTGGGAGAGACCGACGAAGGAGCAGAAGAAATGTGTAACAAAAGAAGCTGTCACAAATTCCACAAAACTCGCAAGTCGTATGACTGTACATTTCAATAGGTAAGTCATAACCCAATCAGGATAAAGGAAGAGAAACCCATCATTTCTTAATAAATGCACCGGAGGGAAAATAATTCAAAACACAAGACAAGAAGCAAGTGCAGAGGGCACTTGGAGGAAAGGAGGTCGGCCATTGAAAGCTGGACAGCAGAAGGACAGTGGGCTTCGAGCCAGCAATGGAAGCCTCAAGATCTGGTGGCTGAGGTGCTGCTAGGAGACAAACACTAATGTCGGCCTCAGAATCTCCATCTTTCAAGAGTGAGAGCACAGAACTAGGCTTGGTAATTCCTACATTCTAAAGCCAAGCCTTGTGGGTTCCAATCTTTTCCTGATAAAAACTAGGATTTGAATGTTTTCAACACAAAAAGAACATTATCTGTTTGAAATGATGGGTGTGCCAGTTATCCTGATCTAATCATTACACCTTATACACGTAACTTGAAACATTACATACTACCATAAGCATCACATGTCTGTTAAAGTGAGAATATTTTCAAAGTCCCATGAAACAGTATGTGGTACTGTGATATTTTCTACCCTGACTCCCCACATCTTATCAAAGTCACCTATTATAATCTATTAAATTGATTACATATTCTAATAGCAACAACCTGCAGTTTGGAAAATATCATTTTGGACCAATCTTCTGATTTAAGGAAAAAGAAAAAAGAAAACCAGAAGCATAAAGGCACCTGTGATCGGCTGAGGTCAGGTTATAGCTTTTGGTTTTGTTCCTCACTTAGGGTGAGCTGTATACCTCTGTTTGGATGGACGAAGGGCACGTGTACCATGCTCATGACCCTGCCTTGTCTGCTTCCTTCTGCCACCAGGCCCTGGCTTAACTCCCTAGACAACAGAGCCTAGGCCCCTCCCACACACAGCCCCCCACTCCCCCTCAGCCAGTGGAGGTCTTAGGAGTCCTTGTTCAGGAATGCAGGGACTTGAAGATTGACTACATTTTTTTCCTACTAGGCAATTTGGTCTCAAGGAAACCAGGCCGGCACAGAATGTGAGGTGAGTTCGGCCTTGTCCTTTCATTTATCTTCCTTTAATCAAACAGACTAAACGTTTTCATTGGAGAGAGACGGTTGTTATCCTTGGCTTTCTTGTGTCTCCAGAGGTATTTTTCTTAGGAATGTGTTAATAGCTGCAAAAATCTTAACACGTCTTCAAGTACCTCTCATGTTAGCAGATTCCTCTCAGTTGTGGGGAAAGTGGCTGTCAGCCTCACATTGAAGCAAAATCAAAATGTTTTTGACAGGTCGATTAAGTTCTTCAAATGACCTGTCTTTAAGCAGCTTGCAGCTGGAAGGTTCAGAAGGAGAGACACTTTTCTTGCCAACCCTGATTTCTTCAGACCTCTTTCACTTCCAAGGCAGTTAGGCCCAAAGAATGGCTAACTTCAGACTCAGTGGCAACCAGATTCAGGAGTTTCCAATTTCAAGGTTCGATCTCATGTGCTGTACTCACCAAGTTTCTCTCTTTCTCTCTCTCTCTCTCTCTCTCTCTCTCTCTCTCTCTCTCTCTCTCTTTCTTTCTTTCTCTCTTTCTAGAGATGGGACATCTAAATATCAAAATATCAATTTATGTAATAAATAGGAAGTATATTGTATGGAAAGCATAGGAAGGTAGCAGGCTAATGTTCAAAGGAAGGGGATTCCAACAAATTGTAATTTGTTTTTGCTACCCCTCCCAAGAATATTTTTAATGGAATTAAATGATAGGAAAGTGTATCTCTACAGAGATCTATGAGTGCAACTGGGATCATTACTCTAGGGAATTTATGATATGATCTGACTTTTACTAAGTTGCAAGTCACTGTATGTTGTACTGAAAGAAAGATTTGCTCTGGAAGTCAAGAGAGATTTGCTGGAAAACAGCATCCCTGTGCCTAGAGAGAGCAGCTAAGCAAAGCCTCCCTTCTCCTGAAGGCTGCTTGAGATTCTGTCTGCTGCTTCCTGTTCAGGTATTAACATGCTTGCTTCCCAACACCTAGCCTGCTCCTCCTCCATTCTTCTTTGAGGGAGAGGGACAAGAATAAGATGTGATGAATGACAGTTTTGCCCAAAGCAAGCTTCCCTTCCATTCTTAAAGGACATCATTTTTGTGTATCTTTGGAAGTACATCAAGCAGTCACTTGGAAGTATGATTCACAGGGCAGTCTCTGGAACCACCTGAGGATGGTGTGTTCATCCTCAGCAAGAATAGCTTCAGGCTGTGGGCCACTAGACTGCAAGCTCTTCAGATGCAATGTGGACCTTTGTTATATCTCAAGAGCTGAGCACGGTATTTATTGTCTGGTACTATGCTCAGTAAATATTGCAGTGAAGAATAAAACGGCAGTTAATTGGTCTTAATCGTATTGATCCCAAGCAGCGTTCTTAATGGGTGGAACACTGTTAAACAGTCTGCTTACAGAATGCATGACTGTGGAGTCTTTTCCTTTCTAAAATCAGGAAATGGGCTATATTCAGGGATGTACATTCGTGACTTCTATCCAGAGAAAGGAAGGCATTTCCGAACGAGGCGTTTGCATTCGCATCAGGAGATGAAGTTCTTGGCCTGGGCCCTTAGCTCATTCAGCATCACAGACAGAAGATATGGCTTTTAAAAAGCTTTTCATGCATCCACTAGTTTCCCTGCAACCTGGCTCCATAACCTATTACTGAAACTTCTGTGGCCTTGGGCAGGCCAGGAAATAGTTTTAATTTGCTCAGGCTCTAAATTATAGACTGCGTTTGCAATTGTTTTGAACTAGTCGGCAGAGGCATAGTTTTCAACAGGTTTTAAAGGAGAAACTCTAGTTCACAGGCTACAGTGCTTTATACTATTGTACAGAAAAAATGAAATCTGACGTTTTCTTGCCCAGAGGAGTGGTGGAGTTGAGCAGTGTCCAAAGAAAGTGAATAGTACTCATCCCGTGCTACACTGCTCGTCCGAACACATCACTTTTACTTTATTTTATTATTAGATTTTTTTGGTGCGGTAGAGGCACTATTTAGGCAACATGTATTAAACTAGCCCCACAAATTGTCCAGGAATTTAACATATCGAAAGTAGACAGTGATCTCTGTGGCTATATGTTGGGCTTCTCTCGGGGGCTGTAACATCATTGTAACACATACGGATTTAATTAAAATAAATATGATAAATATGAACTCAGAGTCAACTCCCATTCTACTGAATTCGACGGATGCCTGTTCTGTGCTCTGTGTCTTTTGGTACCACTTGAACCCTTTGCCACATCAGTCAGCAAAATTTTCCTAATATTTCCAAGCTTTTTTATCACTTAAGTTTATACTTATATTCTAGCAGCTAGTGCTTTTAGGGTTTTACTTTCTTATGTATTTCTTGATTAACTTGGTGGAGATCTGGGTTTTCAGTTACATGCAATAGACTGATACTTCTTTAAGTGATTTCTGCAATCCCAGATAAATCCTCCACATGGACAGAAGAGCCACCCTAATTAGACTAACTCCGGGTGAGTGTCTCAAGGCAGATGGTACTCATCAATACACTCCCACAACGTAGGTATGTTCATAAGAGATGAGATCAACACAGATGAAGTCTTTAGCACTTTTATTTAAAGACTGGGCTTCACTCCGTAACCTGGGCACCATGGCCATGAACCCAAGCTCTTTCTTCCTCTGTTTCCCTAGTGTTGACTTTATAGGCATGCGCCAAGACACCCAACTGAGTTTTTCCCCCTTTATTAGACAAGACTACATTAAGTATTATTACATTTTCCTTGTGGTTTCCTCTTTTGCTTCTCATGAGAGTTTATGTAAGAAGCGTTGGCTTTAGCTTATCTACAGGTTACTGTTAGGTTATTCAAAAGTTAACTTCAGCTTCAGAATGAAAGCCCTTTCAGTAGTTTTCCTCAATGTGGTACAAGATCTGTTTCTTCCCAATGTCCTTTGGAAGGACTCTTCACAGGATGCTGCTTTCTTCACTTGGCCTCTGTATTCGAACTTTGTCCCTTTTTCTCTCTTGTTCTTTCCTCAGGAAAGGTGCACAATTAGTTTTCGTTGATACTTCAAACCTTTAAAGCATTGTTAAAAATGGTAATCTCAGTTTATATAGCTTGTGGACTGTGGCTTCTAAACACATTTTAGAGAGAAAGGTCTCAGGATAAACATTACTTTTCAATGTATAATGCCCGAAATTATTTCATAAAATGATATTAATAGATTCCCAGCATTATCTGCTTGCTATCAGACTGTAGATTATCCAGACAAGTTTTGGACTCAATAAGTAACATTGTTGACTTTAAAGTTGTTTATATTAGACATTAGCCATAATATTATCCCATAATGTACCAACCAAAGGAAATTGTTTCCTCAGCTTTCATTTGGAACAAGTCACAATACTCCCAAGAATGTTTTTTCACTATAAGTGTCAGAAATCCTGGGGATAGAGTGATACCCAAGAAGGCTCCCATAAGAGCTTGAAGGGGCTTGAGACCCTATATGAACAACAATACCAACCAACCAGAGCTTCCAGGGACTAAGCCACTACCCAAAGACTATACATGGACTGACCCTGGGCTCCAACCTCATAGGTAGCAATGCATAGCCTAGTAAGAGCACCAGTGGAAGGGGAAGCCCTTGCCCTGCCAAGGCTGGACCCCCAGTGAATGGGATTCTTGGGGGAGGGCAGTAATGGGGGGAAGAAGAAGAGGGGAACACCAATATAGAAGGGGAAGGGGACGGGTTCGGGGGGATGTTGGCCTGGAAACCTGGAAAGGGAATAACAATTGAAATGTAAAGAAGAAATACTCAAGTTAATAAAGATGGAGAAAAAAAAGCAAAATAAAAAAGTTAGACATTAGTAGAAAATAGTAGAAAAACTGGTGTTAGGCCTGGTAGCACACAACTGTAATGTTAGCTATTATGAAGACTGAGGGAACAGCATTATAAATCTAAGGCCAGTCTAGGCTACAAAATATGAATTCCGTAACAGCTTGGGTTCTATAGCAAGACCCTGTCTTATAAGGAAAGAGAAAAGAGGGGAGGCTGCAATGTGACTTAGCTGTACAACAGGTGCTTACCTCATGTGAAGGCTGGAGTTGAGTATTCATTGCAAAAAGAGTGAAAAAGACAGCTTTAATAGCTAGAGTAATCTTGAGCTAAAGAAGCAGTGCTAGAAGCACCACTTAAAATCACTCCATAGCCCATAAGGAAGGGGAGGGGGGAGGGGGATGTTTGCCCGGAAACCGGGAAAGGGAATAACACTCGAAATGTATATAAGAAATACTCAAGTTAATAAAAAAAAAATCACTCCATAGCACCATAGTTATACAAGCAGTGTTGTACTGGCACGAGAATAGACCCAGAGCCCACTGAAATACTAGTAACTACAGGTCAATCTTAGCCACCAGACTCTTGATGAAGGTGGGGCCAAAAGTGTATGTTGGAGAAAAGATACACTCATTAACAAGTAGTGCTTGGAAAACTGGATGTCCACATGCAGAAGAATGAAAGTTGATTACTCTTATCCCATTAAAGCACTGACTCAAAAAAAGATAAAAGATCCTACTAAAAGAGACAAAACTTTATAAATACTAGAGAAAACTGCATGAAAGATTCTCCAGATACAGTCATAGGCAATGACCTCTTGCAGAAGTTTCCTACATAGCTCAGGGAATGGTAAGGATTGACAAATGGGATCCCATTAAATTAAAAAGATTCAGAGAGCCAAAGAAAACAACCAAGTGTCTACGGTGTTTTCCAGTTTTTCTTCTGATAGTAAATTAACATTCAGAATATATAAAGAAGTAAGAAATGTTAAATGCCAAAACTGAAATCCTCAAAGAATTCAGTCAATAAATGTGTAAATGAATTGAACAGACAGTTCTCAGAAGAAGAAAAAATGTGGTCAATAGTTCTATGAAAAAATGTTCAACATCTTTAGTCATCAGGGAAATACAAATCAAAACTGCTGAGATTCCGGTCACCACAGTCAGAATAGCTATCATTAAGAAAAACAACAAAATAACCAATATTGGAAAAGATGTGGGGTTGGGGATAACCCTGCTTGTGGGAATACAAGCTGATCCAGACACTAAGGAAATCGGTATGGAAGTTCTTCCAAAAGCTAATACTGTATCCTATGACCCAGCTTCTCCAGGGCATATATCCAAAGGAAGCTTGCTAGAGAGGCATCCACACAGTCGTATTTAATTCAGCACTATTTCACAGTATCTAAGTTACACAGTCTAGTTCGATGCCATTTGCAGCTGAATGGATGAGGAGCATGTGGTATATGCACACAAGCAAGTTTTATAGCTTTTATTAATTATTCTATGTGTGCACGAGGTGCTATAGCGCTCATGCGGAGGTCAGAGGACAGCTTTGTGGAGTGAGTTTTCTCATTTGACCTTTGTGCAAGTTCTGGGGATTAAAACCAGGCCATTGGGGCTAACATGGCAGTGGCTACTTATTGAGTCACCTCACTGCCCCCACCTATGAAGTATTTTATTTAGCCCCAAAGAACAAAACTGTGCAGTTTCCAGGAAAATAGATGGAAATGTAGACTGTTGTGGTAAATGAGATAAGATGGTCTCCCTCAAACACATGAGACACATGGAGAGTGAGCTGGGGCAGGGGGTTAAAGTACAGGAGGAACTATTATGGGGATGAATGAGAAAGGCAGGTTGGGAGCAGAGGGAATCAGAATGATCAGATATAGATACTACATAATAAAATCCTAAGATAAATAAAATTTCTAAGGCAGATCTTCTAGAGCAATCCAGGCCATGGCCACCTTCACTGCCTTTAGTTGGTCAAGTGGATGAATTCCAAACGAGGTTCTTTATGGGGAAGGTCTGCTGTTATTCCTGTTTCAGGGTATTTTTGGAGCATCTTTACTGTGTAGAGCTCTAGTAGGCCAGGTATGGTGCTAGGCCTGTAATTCTATCTCTGGGAAGTTAGACACAGGAGAATCCCGACACAATTGAGTCCAGCTTAGTTTACACAGTGAATTCCAGGCTATCGAATGCTACCCAGAGTGATCCTGTCTAACAAAACAACAACAAAATAAAACAAAACTAGAGCTCTCACTTAAGTTCTTTTCAAAACAATTAAAAAGGAAATTATGTGTATGACAGCTTTCAGTTTGGTACTTTTATGGGACTCCTGAGTGTGTGAATGAGTGGCTTCTGATTCTAGTGCCTTTTCTTGAGGATCTTTCCCTTTTGTTGGTTTGCCTTGTCGAACTTCAATGCGATGGCTTCTATTTTGTTTTATTTTATTTTACCTTAAATTATTTTATTTTAAATTATTTTAGTTAGAAGCCTGTCCTTTTCTAAGGAGAAACAGAAAGGGAGTAGATTCAGATGGGAGGAGAGATAGCAAGGAACTGAGAGGAGTAGAGAAAGGGGAACCTGTCATCAGGGTATTTTTGTATGAGAAAAAAATATTTTTAATAAGGCGGAATACACACACACACACACACACACACACACATTCTTTTTTTTACATTACCTAAGGGTATTTTTTTTTATTGAATAGATGTTCTAGTTCATATGACAGAAATGGATAAGTTTTACAAATATACATCTTTACCATATGTAAAACTCATTCAGTCCAGCATTGATTTATTCTTTCTGCACCTAGCTATCATATGTGTTGTCCCCACATTTTACTTCCAGTGACTCACTTATTCAGTGAAGTAAGGTAAATCCCTCGTTTGCTAAGCTTACAGCTGAGGCATAAGCCTATTTCTAGGGGCTCTTACATGAGGATCACATTGAATGCTTCCCTATGCAATCAGAAATTACATGAAATTAGAAACAATAGGGGAGCAAAATCAGTCAGCCAATACAGAGGGATTGAAATAGGAGTAGCTCATTCCAATGCATTGCTTTAGAAAATTAATAACAACAGAGGCAATTACTAACCTGGGAGAGGCAGACTTTTGATCACAGACTTAAACACAAAGTATGTACACATTCAACACTGTAAGACTGTATGCCTGCTTCCTACAGCTGGCTATTGACTAGCTCAGGTGTCTCTAAAATCATATTTTCTTTTTTATAATTTTATTTTTTGGATATTTTATTTATTTATATTTCAAATGTTATCCCCCTTTCCCCTTTTCCCCTGGCCCATACCCCCTCCCCATCTATGAGGATGCTCCCACTCCCACCCACTCATTCTTATCTCAATGCCCTGGAATTCTCCTACTTTGGGGAAATGAGCCTTCACAGGTCCAAGGTCTTCTCCTCCTATTGATGTCAGACAAGAACATGCTCTGCTACATATACGAATGGAGCCGTGGGTCCCTCCATGTGTACTCATTGGTTGGTGGTTTTGTCCCTGGGAGCTCTGGTGGGGTCTGGTTGGTTGATATTGTTGTTCTTCCTATGGGGTTGCAAACTCCTTCAGCTCTTTAGTCTTTTCTCTAACTCTAATGGTTAGCTGCAAGCATCCTCATCAGTAGAGTTCTGACAGAGCCTCTCAGAAGACATCTATATCAGGCTCCTGTTAGCAAGCACTTCTTGGCATCAGCAATAGTGTCTGGGTTTGGTGGCTGCAAAGGGGATGAATCCCCAGGTGGGACAGTCTCTGGATGATCGTTTCTTCAGTCCCCACTTCACTCTCTTTTTAACATTACTTTTTTTATTAGATATATTGCTTTACTTACATTTCAAATGTTATTCCCTTTCCCGGTTTCCTGTCCATAAGCCCCCATCCCCTCCCCCATACAGGTATTCACCCCAATCATCCCTTTTACTGGCCCCCATATTTCCCTGCCTAGGGGTCCAACCTTGGCAAAACCAAGGGCTTCCCCTTCTCCCTGTACCCCAGCATGGCTATTCTCTGCTACATATGCAGTTGGAGCCCTGGGTCAGTCCATGTATAGTCTTTTGGTAGTGGTTTAGTCACTGGAAGCTCTGGTTGGTTGGCATTGTTGTTCTTATGGGGTTGCTAGCCCTTCAACTCTTTTTTTTTTTTTTTGGTTCTTTTTTTTTTCAGAGCTGGAGACCGAACCCAGGGCCTTGCACTTCCTAGGCAAAGGCTCTACCACTGAGCTAAATCCCCAACCCCCCTTCAACTCTTTTAATACTTTCTCTAATTCCCCCCAAAGGGAGTCCTGTTCTCAGTTCAGTGGTTTGCTGCTAGCATTGACCTCTGTATTAGACATGCTCTGGATGTGTCTCTCAGAAGAGATCTATATCCAGTCTCTTTCAGCATGCATTTTTTAGTTTCATTAATCTTACCTAGTTTTGGTGGCTGTATATATGTGGGTCACATGTGGGGCAGGCTCTGAATGGCCGTTCCTTCAGTTGCTGCTCTAAACTTTGCTTCCATGTCCATGGATAATTTTTTTCCCCTTTTAAGAAGGACTGGGAGCATCCACATTTTGGTCATCCTTCTTCTTGAGCTTCCTGTGGTCTGTGGATTGCATCTTGGGTAGTTCCAGCTTGTGTGCTAATATCCACTTATCAATCAATGAGTGCATACCAAGTATGTTTTTCTGTGATGAAGTTACCTCATTCAGGATGATATTTTCTAGTTCATTCCATTTGACTATGAATTTCATGAAGTCTGAGTCTTTGTTGTATGTTGGAGCATCTTTTGGGTACATGCCCAGGAGAGGTATAGCTGGGTCCTCAGGTAGTGGAATGTCCAATTTTCTGAGGAACCTCCAGATTGATTTCCAGAGTGGTTGTACCAGTTTGCAATCCCACCAGCAATGGAGGAGTGTTCCTCTTTCTCCACATCTTCACCAACATCTGCTGTCACCTGAGTTTTTTATCTTAGCCATTCTGATTGGTGTGAGGTGGAATCTCAGGGTTGTTTTGATTTGTATTTCCCTGATAACTAAGGATGTTGAACATTTCTTTAGGTGCTTTTCGGCCATTCGATATTCCTCAGCTGAGAATCTTTTGCTTAGCTCTGTACCCCATTTTTAATGGTGTTATTTGGTTCTCTGGAGTCTAACTTTTTGAGTTCTTTGTATATTTTGGATATTATCCGTCTATCAGTTGTAGGATTGGTAAAGATCTTTTCCCAATCTGTTAGTTGCCATTTTGTCCTAATGACAGTGTCTTTTGCCTTACAGTAGTTTTGCAGTTTATTGAGGTCCTATTTGTCGATTCTTGATCTTAGAGTATAAGTCATTGGTGTTTTGTTCAGGAAATGTTCTTCAGTGCCCATATGTTTGAGATTCTTCCCCACTCTTTCTTCCATTAGTTTGAGTGTATCTGGTTTGATGTGGAGGTCCTTGATCCACTTGGACTTAAGCTTTGTACATGCTGATAAGAATGAATTGATTTGCATTCTTCTCTATGCTGACCTCCATTTGAACCAGCACCATTTGTTGAAAATGCTATCTTTCTTCCATTGGGTGGTTTTAGCTTCTTTGTAGAATATCAAGTGACCGTAGGTGTGTGGGTTCATTTCTGGGTCTTCAATTCTGTTCCACTGATCTATCTGCCTGTCTCTGCACCAATACCATACAGTTTTTTTTATGACTATTGGTCTGTAATACTGCTTGAAGTCAGGGATGGTGATTCTCCCAGAAGTTCTTTTATTGTTGAGTATAGTTTTCACTATCCTGAGATTTTGGTATTCCAAATGAATTTGCAAATTGCTCTTTCTATCTCTATAAAGAATTGAGTAGGAATTTTGATGGGGATTGCATTGATTCTGTAGATTGCTTTTGGCAAAATGGCCATCCACTATATTAATCCTGCCAATCTATGAGCATGAGAGATCTTTCCATCTTCTGAGATCTTCCTCAATTTCTTCCCTCAGAGACTTGAAGTTTTTGTCATACAGATCTTTCACTTGCTTGATTAAAGTCACACCGAGGTATTTTATATAATTTGGGGCTCTTGTGAAGGGTGTAATTTCCCTAATTTCCTTCTCAGCCTGTTTATCCTTTGAGAGTAGAGGAAGGCTACTGATTTGTTTGAGTTAATATTATACCCTGATACTTTGCTAAAGTTGTTTATCAGGCTTAGTAGTTCTCTGGTGGAACTTTTGGGGGTCACTTAAGTACTCTATCATATCATCTGCAAATAGTGATATTTTGATTTCTTTCCTTCCAATTTGTATCCCTTTGATCTCCTTTCGTTGTCTGATTGCTCTGGCTAGGGCTTCAAGTACTATATTGAACAAGTAGGGAGAGATGGGCAGCCTTTCCTTGTCCCTGATTTTAGAGGAATTGCTTCAAGTTTCTCTCCTTTAGTTTAATGTTAGCTACTGGTTTGCTGTATATTGCTTTTACTATGTTTAGATATGGGCCTTGAATTCCTGATCTTTCCAGGGCTTTTATCATGAAGTGATGTTGAATTTTGTCAAGTGCTTTCTCAGCATCTAATGAAATGACCATGTGCTTCTTATCTTTGAGTTTGTTTATATAGTGGATTACATTGATGGATTTTCGTATATTAAACCATCCCTGCATACCTGGGATGAAGCCTAATTGATCATGAGGGATGATTGTTTTGATATGTTTTTGGATTTGGTTTGTAAGAATTTTATTATTTTTGCATCAGTATTCAGTGGACTGAAGTTCTCTTTGTTGGGTCTTTGTGTGGTTTCTGTATTAGAGTAATTGTGGCTTTTTAGAAGGAATTCGGTAGTGCTCCATCTGTTTCAATTTTGTGGAATAGTTTGGAAAGTATTGGTATGAGGTCTTCTATGAAGGTCTGATAGAATTCTGCACTAAACCCATCTGGTCCTGGGCTCTTTTTGGTTGGGGGACTTTTAATGACTGCTTCTATTTCGTTAGGAGTTATGAGACTGTTTAGATGCTTTATCTGTTCCTGGTTTAACTTCGGTACCTGGTATCTGTCTAGAAAATTGTCCACTTCCTCCAGATTTTCTAGTTTTGTTGAATATAGGCTTTTGTAGTAGGATCTGATGATTTTTTAAAATTTCTTCGGGTTCTGTTGTTATGTTTCCTTTTCATTTCTGATTTTGTTAATTTGGATACACTCTCTGTGTCCTCTGGCTAAAGGTTTATCTATCTTGTTGATTTTCTCAAAGAACCAGCTCCTGATTCTTTGTATAGTCCTTTTTGTTTCTACTTGGTTGATTTCAGCCCTGAGTTTGATTATTTCCTGCCTTCTACTCCTCTTGGGTTTATTTATTTCTTTTTGTTCTAGAGCTTTTAGGTGTGCTGTCAAGCTGCTGACATATGCTCTCTCCTGTTTCTTTTTGCAGGCACTCAGAGCTATGAGTTTTCCTTTTAGCACCACTTTCATTGTGTCCCATAAGTTTGGGTATGTTGTACCTTCATTTTCATTAAATTCTAAGAAGTCTTTAATTTCTTTCTTTATTTCTTCCTTGACCAAGTTGTCATTGCGTAGAGCATTGTTCAACTTCCATGTATATGTGGGCTTTCTGTCATTATTGTTGTTATTGAAGACCAGTCTTATTGCGTGGTGATCTGATAGGATGCATGGGATTATTTCTATCTTCCTGTATTTGTTGAGGCATGTTTTGTGACCGATTATATGGTCAGTTTTGGAGAAGGTATCCTGAGGTGCTGAGAAGAAGGTATATCCTTTTGATTTAGGATGGAATGTTTTATAAATATCTGTTAAATCCATTTGCATTTCCAATGTGTTAGGTTATCCAGTATTTGCTGTGGTGAAAGAACTGGGTTCAGATGATGCCATGTAGTCTTGGTTTCTGTTGCTTATGTTCTTGCACTTGCCTCTAGCCATCTGGTTGTCTCTGATGTTAGTTACTCTTGCTATCTTTGACTGGAGTTTGTCTCTCCTGTGGACCTGTGAGCCTGTGATCCTGTGATCTTAGGAGTGAGAACACTCCTGGGAGACCGGCTCTCTCTGGGCAGATTTTTGGTTTGGAGGTCTGTGGAACAGCCTTAGCTCTGGGCGCATTTGGAGACCATAGGAGTTCTGTCCTAGGCTGCCCTGAAGCTCCTGTTCCCTGTGCACTCCCAGCAGCTCTACTCCTTGGACAGTCAGTGGAGAGAAAGTGAGGTCTCACCTGTGGGCTTAGGAGTGAGAGCACTTCTGGCAGACCAGCTCTCTGTGGGCAAGTTTTATGTCCGAGGACTGGGAGACTGCTCCAGCTCTGGGCTCAGATGGAGACATACATACATACATACATGTATTTTGATTGAGATTTCTTTTTTATTGCAATTTTATTTCTCTTTTTTGATGGTTTTATTGGATTTTTATTTACATTTCAAATGTTATCCCCTTTCCCTGTTTCCTGTCCTTAACCCCCCTATCCCATCCTCCTTCACCCTTCCTGTATGAGGGTGCTCCTCCACCCATCCACCCACCCCTTCCTGCCTCCCTGCCATGATATTCCCCTACACCGGGGGTGGGGGTGTCCAGCCTTGGCAGGACCAAGGGCTTCTCTTCCCATTGGTTCCCAATAAGGCCATCTTCTACTACATATGCAGCTGGAGCTATGGGTCTGCTCATGTGTACTATTTGAGTAATGGTTTAGTCCCTGACAGTTCTGGTTGGTTGGTATTGTTGTTGTTATGGGGTTGCAAACCCCTTCAGTTCCTTTAATCCTTTCTCTAACTCCTCCAATGGGAATCCTGTTCTCAGTTCAATGGTTGGCTGCTAGCATTCACCTCTGTATTTGTCATGCTCTGGCTGAACCTTTCAGGAGACAGCTATATCAGGCTCCTGTCAGAATGCACTTCTGGGCATCGGCAATATTGTCTGGGTTTGGTGGCTGTATGTACATGGTCTGGATCCCCAGGTGGGGCAGTTCTAAATGGCCATTCCTTCAGTCTCTGCTCCAAACTTTGTCTCCATATTTCCTCCTTTGAGTATTTTTGTTCCCCCTTCTAAGAAGGACTGAAGCATCTGCACTTTGGTTGTCCTTCTTCTTGAGCTTCATGTGGGCCGTGGATTGTGTCTTGGGTAACCAGAGATTTTGGGTTATTCACTTATTGGTGAGTGAATACCATGTATGTATTTTTATGATTGGGTTACCTTATTCAGGATGGTATTTTCTAGTTCCATCCATTTGTCTATGAATTTCATGAAGTCATTGTTTTTTTTAAAGATTTTTAAAAAACAAAAATAATTTTATAACTTTTACTATCATTATTTATTCCCTTTTTGCATTTTATTTTATTATTTTTATTGGATTTTTTTATTTACATTTCAAATGTTATCCCCTTTCTCAGTTTCTCATCCATAAACCCTTTATCCCATTCCCCCTTCTTCTATGAGGGTGTCCCCCGCCCCCGCAACCACCCACCCCTTCCCGCCTCCCTGCCCTGACATTTCCCAACACTGGGTGGGGGGCGTGCCCAACAAGGCCATCCTCTGCTACATATGCAGCTGGAGCCATGGGTCTGTCCATGTGTACTCTTTGTGTGGTGGTTTAGTCCCTGGGAACTCTGGTTGGTTGGTATTGTTGTTCTTATGGGGTTGCAGATCCTTTCAGCTGAAGTCATTGTTTTTAATAGCCGAGTAGTACTCCATTGTGTAGATGTACCACATTTTCTGTACCAATTCCTTTGTTGAAGGACATCTGGGTTCATTCCAGCTTCTGGATATTATAAATAAGGCTGCTATGAACATAGTGGAGCATGTGTCCTTGTTATATGTTGGAGCATCTTTTGGGTATAAGCCCAGAAATGTTATAGCTGGGTGCTCAGGTAGTAATATGTCCAATTTTCTGAGAAACTTCCAGATGGATTTCCACAGTGGTTGTACCAGCTTGTAATCCCATCAACAATCGAGGAGTGTTCCTCTTTCTCCACATCCTTGCCACATATGTTGTCACCTGAGTTTTTTTTTTTTTATCTTAGCCATTCTGACTGGTGTGAGGTAGAATCTCAGGGTTGTTTTGACTTGCATTTCCCTGATGTGTGACAGTTTGGGCAGTTGTGGCAGAGGAATTGGCCCTCGTAGCTCGTACATGGGAATGCTTTATCCCCAGTTGATGGAACTACTTGGGAAGTATTAGGAGGTGTGGCCTTGCTGGAGGAGGTGTGTCAGTGGGGGCCTGAGTTTCAAAAGGCACAGATCGCTCTGTGTACTGGAGAGATGTGAGATCTCAGCTGCTGCCTCTCTCTGCTGCTGCTGTGCCTTTGCTCTTTGCTCCACCATCATGAACTACAACTCTCGGAAACTGTTACCTGCCAGGTAACAGGGAGCTCCAACACTGTCTTTTCTAAGCAGCCTTGGTTAATAATGTTTTATCACAACAGTAGAAAAGAAACCAATGCACTTTATTTCCATTTTACAGTGAGAAACACCTATCCTTGCCCTTTATCCTCACAACAGTATTTATAAAATTGTCCCGCCAATAGTTGCTATTTTTCTCCTTGTTTTGTTACAGTTTCTTGCTGACTTGGAACTTGCTACATAGCTCAAGATGGCCCTGAACTCTAAATCCTCCTGCCTCAACACTCACCCCTAACCCCTGAATGCTGGCATGGCATGTATGCACCACCTCATCCCATCCATAGTTGTTTGATGTGGGGCCTTGGATAGATTTCCTTTGCTGTGTTATGAACATTTTTGGCTCTCCTCACTTTTTAAAAGTATTTTTTTCCTAAATTATAAGTATATTGTCTTAGGGTTTCTATTGCTATGAAGTGACACTATGATCACAGCAACTTTTAGAAAAAATATTTTCGGGGGCTGACTTACAGGTTCAGAGGTTTAGTCTATTATTGTCACAATGGGAAGGAAGTATAAAGGCAGACAGACATGGTGATGGCAGGTAACATGGAGAGAAAGTGACACTGGTTCTAGCTTTAGCTTCTAAAACCTCAAAGCCCAACCCCAGTGACACACTTCCTCCAAAAAAACCACATCTTCTAATAGTACTATTTCCTATAGGCCTATGGAAACCATTTTCACTTAAACCAACACGTATATGCTGAAGTTTATTGCAACTTTTTATATCTGTTAAAGTTGGTATGATATCCTCTTGGTAGTCTTTTTCTATTGTTAAACCTTGAATTATCAAACTTCTTTTAATTAAAGAAAGAATGAATGAATTTTATTGGTTATTTTATTTATTTACTTTTCAAATGTTGTCCCCCTTCCAGGTTTCCCCTCCACAACCCCCCATTCCATCACCTTGGCCTCTATGAGGGTGCTACTCCCACCTGCCCACCCATTCCTGTCTACCACTCCAGCATCTCCTCACACTAAGCTATCAAACCTCCACAGGACCAAGGACCTCAGCTCCCATTGGCACCAGATAATGCTGTCCTCTGCTACATATGTAGCTGGAGCCATGGGTCTCCATGTGTACTCCTTGGTTGGAGGTTTAGTCCCTGGAAGCTCTGCGAGGTCTGGTTGTTCTTCCTTTGGGGTTGCAACCCTCTTCAGCTCTCTCAGTCCTTCCCCCTAATTACTTAACACTTTATTTGTAAGTCTTATATTTGAGTTCACAAATTAAATGTGCCTTTATTTTATCTCCTTGATTTGCCCCTATTTTTGGAATGTAAATCTTGAGAAATAAGTTTCCTAAGATAAATCAGATTTTCTTCTTTGCCATATTTTCACACTAATTTGTGTAAAATAAAGATTTTTCTATTACAAATCATTTAAAAGACTCAATTGTGTATATTCATTATACATGATACCATGCTATATAAGAACATTTTTAATATAAGTACATAATGAACTTGGAGAAAAGGTCTCATTATAGCCTCTATCTTCCTACATTTTGTTTTGTTTGTGACCTACTGAGTGGTCTGTGTCACCATCGGTTTGGCTCATTGGTTGGCTCACCATTGTGTGTACAACTGAAGGCAATGAGTCCCTCTCTCTAGGAAACTATTAGTAGCTGATAGTTCAGTAGGAAGAGACAGGGTCCAATGAGCCTTTCCCCCACACATGGCTGATTGTTGCCAAGGGCTAGTCTTGTGCAAGCCAGGTGCAGGCAATTTCAGCTATAGTGACTTCAGGGTTGTAATGGCTGTGGCATGCCCAGAAATGTCCAAGGCATTTCTGATTGCTCTTCTTCAGTGTTCTCTGAGCCTTAGAGATGGACATACAGATGTCTTGGTCATAGCTGAACACTCTACTATCATTCATTCTCAGTACCTTGGGCAGCTGGGAGCTACTGCACTGCTCATTGGAAAAAGAGACTTTTGCAATTAAGGATGAGAGTAGTAGCATGTGTGCAGAAGTATAAATGCATCTATAAGACAGTTTGATGCCATGTCAATTTAACTGAACAACAGCGGTAAGCTCCCCTGTATAGCCCGTGACTGGTTTCACAATCCCAGATATGGGTCACACCAATGGAGCAGACTTAAATTCAATTAGAGAGAGGCTGTTGCTGTCTTATTTACATTTTTATTGCTGTGATAGGATACCACCACCAAGGCAACCTATAGAAGAAGGAGTTCATTGGGTCTTACAAGTTTAGAGGGTTAGAATACAAGATCTCTTTATTGGTAGCATGACAGCAGGCAGACATGTAGGATCTGGAATAGTTAGCTAAGAGCTTACATCTTGATCTAGAAGCACAAGGCAGAGAGAGCTAACTGGGAAAGGCATGGTTTTTAAAACTTCAAACCCTGCCCATAGTGACACAGCTACACCCAGACCACCTCTTATTCCTTCCCAAACAGGTCTACCAACTGTGGACCAAGTAATAAACTATATGAGTCTATGGGGAACATGTTCATTCAAACCACCAGCCATCACCCATAACATTCATGTTGTACAGATATTACTTGTTGGGTTGGTATTGAAGTTTGTATGGTTCATAGCTAGGTAAGACAGCTGATGCTAACCTTTATCTCAATAATCTGTATAGCAGCTTCTGGCACTATAAAATCTAGCCAGAAAGAAGGAGAAATCTGGCTCAGTTCTAGCTCAGTTTGTCTGTATCGGGAGATAAATGAAACAGTTTGAACAAGGGATCAGTGTTGAACTTTTATCTGGACACACTAAAGAAAAAAGTTGGTACAAAGAGGAGTATGTGATTTTGCATGATTCTGTTGATGTCCCCCTTAAAACAGGTATGGCTAGACTGGAGCAGAAGGACCCGAAGAAAGGGAAGGAGAGAAGGAAATCTCACTAGAGGAAAATGGCCACTTTAACATTTTAGTAAGACTGTGTAGGTTCTTTTTTCCTTCAATGCCTCATTCCAACAGAAGAAAAAAATATTTCATGCCCTCTGACATTAACTAGAAAAGCTAATTTCCTATGTGTTTAATTTTGGCAATTCTTTCCTTTGCACAAGAGTGGGAAGACTAGAAATTCTTTATGACACCTCTAATGTAAATTTTGTAAAAGTGACATCTCTGTACGAACATTTCCATGTTTGGGATCAAAGATTCCTTTTTCTTTTTGGCAGAGTGAGAGAGAATTAACAGCTGAGTTTTAGAAGAGAGTCTGCTTTTAACAGCTTGTAAGAGAAGATGTGTCTTTTTTTAATAACACCTCCAGATAGGTGAACTTAATAGTAGACTGACTCAGCATGTTTAAAACCGGAACCAGTGATTTTACTCCCCAAACCTGTTCTTTCTCCCATCCTCCCTGACTCAGGAGTGGCATCTGTAATTGTCACCTCCTGAGAGTGACATCCCTCTCCATCTCTCTCCTCATTCCCTTCAAACACTGCCGCTGAGCTTGCCCCTCCTTCATCACTCCCTTATAATCATCCACCCCCAGAAATGAGCCTCTCCTCCTGCCTCAGTTCTTCATCACTCAGAGTAAATTTACCCCCTTCCCCTCACATTTTTTACACCTAACAACCTTTACACTGAAACTACCTCCTTCCTCTTATTCTCCCACTCAGTAATTACTGAGACTTGATTTTATACACCTATTTTAGAGATATGTATCAGCTATCTAGGGGTGTTGTAGGTCAAGTAAAACTGTGAGCAGTATGTATTTTGAAGAGAGAATGTGTCATCTTCCTGCCAGGCAAAATGTTGCCATAAAACCCATGGCTTGGTATGGGACACATTTAGATTTATAAGAGGTTGGAAACTTAGATTTTATATAAAATCCTTCGATTTATGATATCAACAAATTCAGGCAGATATGGAAGGCCAGTTTGTATTATTTCATTTAACACTCTTAGCAGCCCCATGAGATTGTAATGGGTCAGGCCTGTAAGAAGAGCATCCTGAGTAGAGGAACAAGACCCAAACCATGTGAGAGAACAAGTCTCTGTGCTAGCTACACAGACAGGAGACCTCCTGCTGCTGTGATTGAAGAAAGCTGAAGTCAGAGAGGTGAGCAGGGTTAAGTCAGCCCTGACAAGGAATTTAAATTTTATTCTAATTGTCAACTGAAGATCTTGGAATCATTCAGCTGGGGAAATATAAAGGGCTGACTCTTGCTCCAAGAGCTCTCTCAGCTTCTGAGTGAAGGATTGAGAGTCGGGGATAAAGATGGCGACGGGAAGCCTGGGTACCAGGATGTAGCCGGAGCTGTGGATAGAACAGACGGAAGTGGGAGCACTGATGAGAATAAGTGCTCAGAATCAGGCTGCAGGTTAGTTACAAGTATAGCTGGGGAGGGGAGTTGCTTGATCGATGGAAGAAGGGATGAAAGAGGAAATAGACTCAAAAATTGTCCTTGGACGTCTGAGCAACTGGACGGAGAAGCTCAGCTCAGGGACCGGACTACACTAGACGGTCGTGGTGTCGCCACCACAATGGAGAAGATCAGACACCGGGAACCCCAATTAGATGCTAGTGGGGTTGCCATCACAACAGAGAAGCTCAGGGACAGGGAACTAGGAGAAGAATTAGATGGATAGTTATATTTAGCTCATGTGAAATGCAGTGAAAATCTGGCAGCTGGAATTGTTAAGTAGCTGTGGATTTATGCATCTTGGGCCTCAGAGATTGGTTATCCAAAATGCAGGATTTTAAGAGTAAAAGTTAGCTTTTAAAACAGCAACAACAACAACAAAAAAAAAAAACCTGAAAGAGGGCAGGGAAAGAGAAGGGAAAATCCCATTATTGC
This sequence comes from Rattus norvegicus, assembly GCF_021556685.1. NCBI lineage: Eukaryota > Metazoa > Chordata > Mammalia > Rodentia > Muridae > Rattus > Rattus norvegicus. Next base: position 96,399,238 of record NC_141541.1, on the reverse strand, counting down.
CAAAGCCCAGAAGGCTACCATGGGAAGCTTGTCCTGTGGGATGCAGCACCCGTCAATGGGCAGTGACTAAGGGAAGAAAGAACTGATGTCCGATTTGCCGAGCTATAGTTCATATATGACCTTAAGAAAAGCCATTTGAGTGATAGGTGGGAGTAAAGGTCCAGTGTAAGGAGTTAAAGGAACAGATATAGAGAGGCCAGGCTCAGTGTGAAAAATGAAAATCACTGAAGGTTTGAAAAATACTTCAAAAATGTATATTTCTTTGGCTAACCCAATGCTAAAAACCCATTACCATAAATCTGCAATTATTTCCTCAAAACGTTATTAAGGATTTTACTTATCATATAATACTCAGATATTGGTCTTATAACATGTACAGAAGAATGTGTGGCAAGAGCTTAAGAAAAACACAATTTTCAATGCATTTTAAAATCATTAGTATGTAAATTTTAGAAAAGCCACTTTATTAAATCTCTTACTTTAATTTCAGGAATGGACCCTGGTGGTTGTGGTACATTTTCCAGTTTATTTTTACTCTGGTTCCTCTGCTCTTTCCTTTGCAGGATTGTTTACGTCGTGGGAGACAGAAAGAGTGTGCCCTCTGCCCTTCTAACCAGACAGTTGCCATTTTGATCTGCCAGTCAAACGCCAGTGTTTGCCCTGAACGTGGAGACAATCGATCATAGTTTGGACATTTGGGCCAATGTTAATTTTAGTCACCGAAGCTGGGCTCTGGTGGAGGAGTGATTGGCAAGGCACTTGTCCAAGTCTCAGTGAGGTTACCAGTGTCCTTATGGCTAACAACTGCACAAATAGAGACAGGCTGCGTTTGTGAACATAGTTCCGACAAATTATTTGAAGTACGAGTCTACCTCCTCTCTGTATTTATTATCCCAGCTCTTGGCATAACAAGAATGAAAACCTCTGCTTGTGCAAAGCCTTTCCCAGTAAAGATCTGTGGTGGCTTCACTCGCCCACGTGTGTGATAGCAACTGACCACAAACCTAGCCTATGACACCACCTAAAGAAGAGCTCCCAACCCTGCCCAGCATGAGGTGTACTCGAAGGGCAAATGTCCTTGGTTATTTCTCTCTTTCCTTAATTTTTTTAATATGGCAAGATTGAATGAAGCTCTATCCAAATACATTAATAAATACATGAAGTGAGAGAGATTTAGAGCCTTGGTCAGTCTATGAATAGAGTGCTGTGTGTGTGTGTGTGTGTTGTGTGTGTGTGTGTGTGTTGTGTGTGTGTTGTGTGTTTTGTTTTGTGTGTTTTGTGTGTGTGTGTTGTGTGTGTGTATGTTGTGTGTGTGTTGTGTGTATGTTGTGTGTGTGTTGTGTATGTGTGTTGTGTGTGCATTGTGTGTGTGTTGTGTGTGTTGTGTGTGTGTGTGTTGTGAGTATGTGTTATGTGTTTTGTTTTGTGTGTGTGTTTTGTGTGTGTGTGTTTTGTGTGTGTGTTTTGTGTGTGTGTGTGTTGTGTGTGTATGTTGTGTGTGTTGTGTGTGTGTATGTTGTGTGTGTGTTGTGTATGTGTGTGTTGTGTGTGCATTGTGTGTGTGTTGTGTGTTGTGTGTGTGTATGTTGTGTGTTGTGTGTGTGTGTTTTGTGTGTGTGTTTTGTGTGTGTGTGTGTTTTGTGTGTGGGTGTAAAAGCCCACCCAGGACTTTATATAATAGAGCAGACATGTGTGCCTAGGACTATACCGGGTGCTCTAAATGGGAACAGGAGCCTGTGTCTGATGCACTGCTGAGGGAGGCCACACAGAACATGTATATGTTCTAGTGACCTTCTTGCTTGGCTGCCACCTGACTACTGTTGGCTTGGAAGCTGAAAAGATGTGGCCACGCCAAGGTTTTATTGGGTTGATGACTGCCAGCTGAGCAGTTTTCTACTTCGCTAGTTTCCATGTCCAGTACCTCAGCAGCTTAGCCTCAGCTCACAGTCCTCAGGGTCACTGAGTGAGTGTGTGCTTCCTCTCCTAGCCTCTGCTCTGTATACTCTTAGATCTTAAAAAAGATTGACAATCTTTTACAGTTGGTGGAAATAATGCCAAAAATACACCCAAGGTTTTAAGAACACAAAACACTGGAGTTTCCACTCCTTAAAATATCAAAATAAGGTTGGTTTAAGAAATCCCAAGTATCTAGTTTAAATACTTTTTGAAAATTTTGTGGATTGAGTCTAGTTTTTAATTAAATAAATATTTAATTAAATAATCACTGTAAAACTTTAGGACATGGCAGTAGATTAAGTACGACATTCTGACTTCCCAGTGTCTTTCTTCCCTGGTGGCAACTTGGGGCCCACCCTTATAGGCATCCTGAGCTACTGACATAAACGGAAATTCTGTGAACATTTTTACAGCCTATCCTTTCAACACTGTTCTTCTGCAAATGTGCTAGGTAAAAAGTTAAATTTGTCACAAACATTATTACACAGCACACATAGCACATCAGAGATGGATAAAGTCACTGTTTAAAAACTTTTCCCTTACCACACAAATATTCAAATGAAATTCCTGTGAGAGACAGACTGGAAATACTCATTTATACATTCCTTTCTATGTGGTAATCAGAGATGAGTGAACTTTACTTTCCAGTTCTAGACACTGCCTATCCTATTTGTTCCCAATTCAAAGATGGGAATTTAACTTTAGTTTCTCTCAACCTCCCTTGTGGTCTCTCTGTGTCTCCTTCACACACACACACACACACACACACACACACACACACACACACACACACACACTTTCCCACATGTCTCAAAATAGTCATAGAATTTTCCTTGAACCATTTTTCCATTATTATGGCCACCAAGCCTTTGAGAGATGCACAGTCAGAAAGAGAGGTGCTGAGGTGTTCATTCTGGACAGACTGCTAGACGTCAGAGTCCATCTTCCCATTCACCAACCAACATGTGACATCACTGCTTCAACTTGGTCATAATTGTATTTTCTTCCCAGGAGTTTTTTGAGGACCAAATGAGCTGAGGATGTTGTTCTGAGACGGAGTGCTTCTCAACATGCACAGGCCCCTCCTTCAAACAAACTGAAAGCACAAACAAAAACTTGCTTAGACATGAAGTCTAGACCTTAGCCTTCTTACTACTTCATTTTGATTTACTTTTGTTTTCTCTCCCTATGATTTAGGATCCTTTCCCAATATCCAGCCATCACAGTATTTCATGAAGCATGAAGTAGTCCATGTGCAGCTTTAGATCTGAAGATCACACCATCCAGTGTGGAAAAGCTGCCCTGTGTTATTATTTTTGACTGTTTATTTGCATGTAGTTTTTACTTGTGTTTGCTTTGCAATTCTTGTTAGCTATATATTTGCTTTCTTGTGATGAGCCTCTGTCTTTCTCCTTTAGTTCCTCCTGGTTTCTATCTTACTGGCTTCTTTGATTTGTTTTAATCTCAGAGTATTTCCTTAACTCTACTTGGCAACTCTGCTATTTAAACCTTTATTTCATTTTATTTTATTTTATTTTATTTTATGTGTATAGGTTTTTTACAGGCACGTATGTCCGCACACACATGCGTACAGTGCCCACCGAGGCCAGAAGAGAGTGTTACGTTTCCTGGTACTGGAATTACAGGCAGTTGTGAGATGCCCTGTGGGTGCTGAGAATCCTGGAAGAGCAACCAGTGTTGAGCCTTCCTTCCATCCCTGAAACCTTTCCTTTAACATCTTATAAGTTGGTACATTTATTAATCTGTGGGTGATCCTTGCTTTCCTCTAAGGAGACTGTATGTTTTATGGTATTGGCACATTATCTGCAGACATTACTGTTTGATGGTCATCTCTGCCCCTGCTCCGGAAGTTTCCTTCAGTTCCTGCTGACTTCTGCTCTTTGGACACCCACTCACACGGAGAAGGCTTCTCCAGAGAATGAGCTTCACTTCTTGGATGAGAGTGTGCACACGTCTTCTTTTTCCTGTGAAGTTATTAAAATATATCCAAAGTTGAAACATGTTTATTATTCAGTTCAGGTCTAGTAACTCAAACAAACAAACAAACAAACAAACAAACAAATGTGTGGGACTCATTCTCAGGTCACGACAGAAAGGCAGGCCAGTAAAGAAAACCAAAAATGTTAAAGATTATATCCTAAGGGTGTTTTCCTAACAATTGTGGAAACTATGAAAAAAAAAAGCAACATGGGTGTATTTCTTTTCTTTACTTATTCATCTTTTAAACCTTTTTAATCAGCACACAGAGCGTTGGGTTACACTTGGGCCTCTTCAGTGTTCTGTCCTCTTCCCTCCCTTCTTCTTAATCTGCTTTCCTGAACTCCATACTCCTCCCAGCCTGGCCCATGCTCAGCTCAGAATGCTTGTCTAGGCCTCTGTGGCATCCCCTCCTCCAGGCACTTGGCTGTCTCCGTTCTCCACTCCGTAAATCAGTTCTTTCACTTCTCTCTCTCCAGTTTTGGTTCCTGTGTCTGTTTCCATTATCCCTTTGAATTGCACAGCTTGATCATTTGTGCTTTGGTTTTCTTTAATTTCAGTAAGGAGGGGAAAAGGACAATGAACATAAGTGCTAGGAAAGATGTGATCTTTTCTTTTTTTATCATACATATCCCTCCAAACTTCTCTCCCTCTTCTTCTCCCTCCCTCTCCCTCTCCCTCCCTCTCCCTCCCCCTCCCCCCCCTCTCTCTCTCTGTGTTTACTAACCCACAGACCCCAGTTAATTTAAAGAAATATTTCAGAAACAAGATCGCTAGGGCTGTTATTACTGTTATTACTAACTCTGACCTAAGGACCTACTCCTTGAATTCCTGGTGTTCACAAGGCCTATTCCAAATACCCAGTGGCCTTATTGAAAAAACAAAACACACACACACACACACACACACACACACACACACACACACACACACAAACACCTTTCCAAGTATTTCTGTCAAGCAATAAATGCATCAAATGGCCTTTTATCCTGTCATATTATAGAATATGTTTAAGTGCTAAAGTCTTAAATAGCATTCTTTTGTAAGGTTCATAGTCAGATTATTTTTCTTCTAGTTTATGGAATGCAGAGAATCATTTCTCATGGGTCTTCATGCATGCGTGCTTGTGCATATCTTTGTGACCGTATGTGTGAGCATGGACATATGTGTGTGCTCCAGAGTGTTTTATGTGTGTGTGTGTGTGTGTGTGTATGTGTGTGTGTGTGTGTGTGTGTGTGTGTGTGTGTGTTTGTATGGCACAGGGAGAGACTAACACCATAGGGATCCTTATGACCCTCTATGTTTCCATATCCTTACAGAACGGGGCGGCTGTTCCTGTAGATATGAAAGTGCATCCTATGCTAAAACGCACGTAAACAGCACTATTAGACGTAAAAGTAGCAAGTGCCTATCAAACTCAGACTGATGTTAGAAGTAAAGGTGTTTTCACTCCTGAGCTTTGCGGTCTGCTCAGGCAGGATAGTTGGGTCTGGGTTCCTTATTGTTTCCCAGCATCATTTTGCTTTCCCAACTGAGAGGCCCATCTCCAGTTAGAAATCTCTTGATTAGCTACCAAGGAGCTGCCTTTGTTCTTTGCCTGGAGGGCTGGAGGCAAAAAGCAGAAAGAGAACTGGAAAGAGGCTCGTCTTTGGGCGAGCAGCCCTCTAGGGAGAGAATTATAAAATTTAAATTACGGTGAATAAATTAAACTTTCCTTAAGACCTTGCTATGTAGCACCAGGAATGCTTGCACAACTATCAGGTTCTACCCCACATTCAATGACATTTGTGAAAGGCTTCTTTGGACCCGCTATCGCAAGCTTTAGATAACGAGCATGCCATCTTTCAGTCTGAAGTAAAGAAACACTTACTTCATTCAACAGTTAAGTGAGCTGCTATCTGGCCCTCATTATATCTGTGATTTACAAGGTCTCTGCAGGCCTGCATGGCTCACGTCAGAGACCACCAATATAAAGTGCAGCAAATGGGATTTTTATCTTTCAGCACGGTTCTGAGTTGTTACACAAGATCTGCTCCCCGGTCTGCATATAATGAATCGAACGGAAACCATTTTCTCTGTGCAGGAGAATAACCCAAAACCTTCCATGGCCCGGATCATGCTTAAACACGCCTGGCACTCACAGCTCCCCGCGTTTTGAAATATCTGTGCCATGCAAGACATTCCATGTGGAGACAAGGCAGGGCTGTGAGGGAGAGAGGAGGGGTGCTATCAGCCAGGAGTTTGTTGACAGGTTGGGGAGTGAACATTTCACCAGAAATCAAAGACTGATTTGTCCCTGGGCTTCCAAAGGATCTGGTAAAAACTGATTCTATCAGGAAAGAGAGTCAGCCAGTCTCCGGAAAGGTCACCATCAAGGCCAAGACCTTTTGTTTCTTGCAATTAAAATAAATATACATGGGGCGCTTACCTTGTACTGTTTACTGGGAATTCTGAAAGACAAATCAATTTAAACCTCCTTTTAGAATAATGGGAAAGGTTTTATTTTGGGCAAAAAACCAGAATAGTGGGTAACTTGTGCCATCATTTCAACTTCTTCTGTTTCATGCTATCTTCCTTTTTTAAAAAGTCCTTCATTGAAAACTATTTTCAAGATAAATGTTTAATAAACTCATCACCTTTCTCATCTTTAGTGATCTTGGGCCTGTGAATCACTGAGCCCATTTTGTTTTTCCTAAGGGAAGGAACTTTGGTAACCACATCAACAGTGTTAATGAGACCCAAGACGTCTACCTTTAGCCACCACTCTGTGTAATAAAGGGGTCGATGAACACCTTGACCTCAGCGGTAGCCTGCAAGTGGCCTGCAGTTCCAGCGAGGTGTGTGAGACGTCAGTCTCAGGTGAGATGTCCCCTCGGACAACAAGCTGACACCTAATGGATAGGACAGGCCTCACAGACGCACTTCTGTAGACGCAAGAAAACAACAAGGATGAAAATTTATGAATTAAGTGACCAGAATGTTTGTGCCACTTAATATGGGCTGAGCTTTAAAAGAAATGGACGATCATTTGGTTTTTTAATCTATAATCCAATTAAAGGTTGAAATATGAGGAGACAAATTACTATCACAGATGATCTCTTTTCATGGGTAGCATCTAGGCTCATGCTTACAATACAAACTTTGTGGGGGGTGTGTGTGTGTGTGTGTGTGTGTGTGTGTGTGTGTGTGTGTGTCTGTGTTTATACGTGTGTGTTCCCATATTTACCCTGTGTGTAGAAAGAGATTGCTGTCAGATATCGGATGCTAGATGTGTTGTGTCTTTTTTTTTTTTTTTAATTTTAGACAGAATCTCACCAGGAGGTAATGGCACATGCTTTTAAATCCAGTATTCAGGGGGCAGAGACGGGTGGTTCTCTGAGTTAAAGTCTAGCCTTCTCTACAGAGTAAGTTCCAGGACAGTCAAAGCCACACAAAGAATCGATCTCCCTCTCCCCCTCCCTCTCCCTCCTCCTCTCCCTCCCTCTCCTCCTCCTCCACCCCCCCACTTACACACACATTCTCACACTGAACCTGAACCCAGAATTTGCCACTTCAGCTAGCCTAGACGGTGTGCAAATCCCTGGGATTGTCCTATTCTCACACCCGCAGCAGTGAGATTAAAGGTGCATGCCTCTGGCAAGCTTTCTATGTCTATGCAGGTGCTAGGAGACCAAGTTCTGAACCTCATGCTTGCACATCAGTCACTTTACTGACAGAACCATCTCCCTAGACCCAGGCAATGACCAATATTAAGAAGAAGACATGATGGATCAGGTGGTAATAAATATCTGGAGTTTTAAATAAAAAACTTTGTTTAAACTTAGGTTATCAAAGTATCCCAGTCAAACCCAACACTTGTAGAGATGTAGTTCAAATTATTTCCAGTAACCTGAACGAGACAGTTCTCTAAGCGCCAGTTTGTTTGTAGTTCTGTGACAACCTATTGCCCTAAAAGTGTAACACACTGAATCCCCTACATAGCCTTGGCCAGAATCTCTTGGGCACTCATTTTCTGCTATGCTGGAAAGTCCTTACTGACATTCCCAGGTGAGTAAAAGTGAGACACATATTTATTCCCAAGTAGTTACTTGGCTCTGGCCAGCCTTGATTTTGGGAAATTGCGATGCTGCCAACATAACGACTCCCCACTTATGTGTTATGAGGCCACTGTGCATTCCCATGCTGTGTGGAGGATAAACTGTGTCTCTCCTCTTCCACAGCATACAACTTGCCATCTTGTCATGAGGAATGTGCCTGGTTTCCTTATTTTAATGTTCTCTTTCAGACAATTGGCTGGATAGAAAGCCAAACTTAGACATTTTCTGAGAGCCAGCATTCTAGCAATTCACCATCAGGGTGATATCCCAGAAACCTTTTTTATTGGGAACAATAAAACTTGTGGATTCAACATCATTTTCTTCCTATAAACTCAGAGGTATGTGGCAAGCCAGAATATACTGGGAACAGAAATGTGTCTAACATACTGAGAACAGAAACATGACCAACAGGAGCATCACCCTTTTTTAGCCTGTTCTGTTCTAGCATCACCAGTGCAAACAGCTACTAGAAAGCCATTTTGGCTTTGATGCTTAGTGGGACCATAGCTCAATGGTGATTTGGGGTTAGTGAGGTCCTATTATACTGTTAAGCTGAGAATGTTAAGCTTTAGCACACAGTGGCCAGACACTGTGAATCTATGTCCCCAACCCCTCCCTACCTTCAGTTGCTGAGACACAATGGCTAATTGGGTGGGAAACAAGAGGCGAGCATAAAACTGAGGCAAAGGGCAGGAGCCTTCCACATAGGATTAGTGCTTGAAACCTTTTCATAGTTGTGAGCATTTTCCTCACGCTTCTGGAATCCTGTCGTCAAGATTACAAATGGAGGCTTGTATAGCATAAGTCTAATATTAAAAAGGTGCATATAAAGTTATAAGACAACAGCACACAGGTCTTGTACCATTACAGGTATGTCTTCATAATGTTGCAGAAAGCCAGGCACCATTTGGAATATTTGGACTTTGAGGGATGAGAAGATCTCTACAGCCTATTTCTAGAAGTCTCTTTTGTGTCGTGGCTTAAATTACTCGCACAGGCATGATTTGTTTGTTGCTGGCTCAAATTCTAAATTTCATTCTTTCCATTTCTTCTCCTACTTCCACGTGGAGTACCTGACTCCAGACTAACTGAACAGCCTTCTCTGCTCTAGATTTACACAACGGCTTCTGTCAGGTCGCTTCTGTTAGAGTGTGAATTTGAAGTGACCCTAGCAGGCTCATGTATGACATGAGTGAGTCTCCAGCTGGTGCCATTATTTGTGGGAGTTTCTGGAAACTTTAGGAACTAGAGCCCAACAAGAAGTAGGTCACCAAAGCATGACTTTGAAGGTCCTGCCTAGTCCTCCTTTCTTCTGCTTCCTGTCTACCATGAAGTAAAAGAACCCTCTCTTCTATATACTCCCTCAGCCATGGGGCTCTGCCTGATGACTTGTAACTATTAGTATGAAGTTATGTCTTGAAAACGTAATTGTCACCAAAATCTACCAGCCAATATCACAAGCAGGCAAACTCTACTTTTTTTACACCATGGTAAATAGCATGCATTCTTTCAAATATAATTTTGGATTTTCAGAACCAATCATTTTATAAATCTTTCTTTTATAAATCCTTTCTTTTATAAATCTTCTAAAAATATGAAAGTGCTAGAGTCTTTCATGAATATTGGGGATGTTCTGGAATTCCTCCCAGGAATATTAAAGTATTTTTTAAAGTAATGTACTTCATATAAATGGAAGCAGAACTTGGGGTCACTAGTCCCATCTTATCCCACAGGGACAGTAGAAGGTACCTGTTCCATTTTCCAAGTCTGCCCTGTGGCATCGTGTTCCGGGGCATCTGATTATTTCTGTTACTGCATTTCACATTTCTGAGAGACGACTAAATGCATGCCTCGTCTGAATCGCTCTAATTTAAAGAAGTGAACTCCCCTGTGAATTAGCAGTCTCCCACCCATCCGTCAGAGGGCAAGGCTGTTGTGCCTCACAGTATCATCCTCAGATACTGTCCGACACGAGAATATGACTCAGTACTGGGAAACAGGCAGCTCTCAAAGGTTTCAAATAAAGTGCCAGTCGATGATGCTCCTTAAAGCCCTGGTTAGTTTGACATCAAAAGAATCGAAATTTAGAGGAGGAATGTGATTCAATTGTCTTTTTAATGGACAAAAGAAATGCTTACTCTGATTTGATTTTTGAAAAGACCGCAATACTTTACAACATGAATTTTGGTGTGACTCAATGTGTGTTCTTAATTTGAGACCAATACTAAGTAATGAGTAGTAGTCAAGGGTCTCTACCTAGAATGTGAAGGCAATAGGGATTAGAGAGTGATAATGAAAGAGTTGAGATAAAAACTTTAGTGGAGATAAAAACTTTGGTGGAAGGGGAAGGGGAAGCCCTTGGACGCCCAGTGCAAAGTAATGGGGGGGGCAGTAAGGGGGATGCATAGGGGGAATTACCTATATAGGGGAGAGGAAGGGGGAGGGGGAGGGGAGGTAATGGGAGCTTATGGACAGGAAACCGGGAAGGGGAATAACATTTGAAATATAAGTAAAGAAATATATCTAATAAAAATTAAAAAAAAAACTTTGGTGGAAATTTTTGGAAGGGAAAATCGTATGTCTTTAACCAATATTAATAAGCAATATTTACTGTGGCAAGATACTGGTCACATGCCTTGTGGATAACACCTTATTTATTTTCACGATATTTCTTTAATCATTGTCTACCTTTTATATTTTAGTAGGAAGATTAAACGCCTTATTCCTTATTCCTATAGTTATTCCTACTCCTACAGTTAGCAAGCAGTAGAAATAGAACTAAACCTAAATGTTTTAACTGAGTTCTGGCAGTGGGTTACATGAGAATGACCTTCACAGGTTAACACGTTTGAGTACTGGGTCCTCATTTGGTGAAACTGTTTATGAGATGTGGCCTTGTTGAAGGAGGTGTGTCACTGGGGTGGAGGAGGATGGTCTTTGGGTTTTCAAAGAGCCTGTGGTGTGATTCCCAGTATGCGCTCTTTCCTTCTTGTGGTTGGAGATTCGAGGTCTCGGCTGTTCCTGCTACCATGTCTTCTCTTTGCCATCATGGACTCAAGCTGAAACCACAAGCCCAATTAAGTGTCTTCTTTATAAATTGCTTTGGTCGTGGTGTCATATCACAGTAGCAGGAAATAAGTTTTATGTCTAGTTTCCTTAGAAGAGCTCCACTGTTGCCCAAAGCTGCTTCAGTAGGCTAATTCATCCCGTACAGGACTGACAGCTTGAACTCAAGCATGGATCCTATAGGCTGGAGCCTATCAGGATGGTTTCTGAAGAGACAGCCAATCTTGTCCTTTAAGGAGGCATGCCAAATTTGTGGCTTTCAATCCCTGGGGTTCTCAAACCCACTCCAAAAGTCAGATACCACTAAACACTTGGAATGACATGAGATCAGATCTCAAATGGTGCATATTCCCTTTTATAAAAAATAATTTAGGACTCAGGCAGCTATAGACACCCACAGACAATACTGGATGGAGCTTCAGGACTCTTATAGAAGAATAGGAGGAATTCTATGGGGCCCGAAGGTACAAGATCAAGAGAATCAACTAACCTGGACCTTTGGGGCTCGCAGAGTCTGAACCACAAACCAAAGCACATACTCAGGCTGGACCAAGGCTTCCTCACACGTATGTAGCAGATGTGCAGCTTAGTCTTCATGTGGGTCCTGAACAACTGCAGTGGGCTATCCCAAAATGTGTTACCTGTGAGTGGGATAGGTTCTACTAGCTGGGCTGCCTGGTCTGGCCTCAGTGGGAGAGGGAGAGCCTAGTCTCACAGAGACTTGAAGTGCCAGGGATGGGGGAATACCCAGAGCCCCCTACTCACTCAGAGAAGGAGGGAGAGGATGGGGGGAGGATTGTATAAGGGGGTGACTGGGAGAGGGGGCAGTGAGCAGATATAAAGCGAATAAGTAACAATAAAATTAAACAAAATAAATTCAACTAAAAACAAATTAGCTGCCGTGAAACTTTCTAACAGTAAAAAGAGAAGCAAATGCCTCCTTAGATGGAGCTCCTCTAGCTCTGTTTAGGTCTCAGTCTCTGTGTGTCCTGTACAGTAGGGCAAAAGTATTGTGATGATTTCTTCTGAATTTCTTTTTCTCTCACCCTTAGAAGTGTTTGTGATTTCTATGCATGGGAAATATCTACATGGTCTCACACCCTACATTGCCTTTTTTTTTCCTTTTTAGAACATAAAATTCTCATTCAGAGAGACATGTCAATAAAGTTAACATACCAAGTTCCGGGTTCTTCTTCTTCCTCTCCATGCTCTTCGGAGGGTGAGGCAAATAAACTCGCAGGAATCCGCACTCGTTGTCCCCACCTCCCACCCCCCCATTGTCCCTGTCTTCAGATGTGATTGGAACTAAGTTAGCTAAAAGTTGCTCTCTTCACTCTGCCCTTTTAGCTCTGAGATCTCAGCAGAGTTTCTGAGTAAGTTTGCTTACCTGTTCAACAAAGCTTCTGGAAAAAAATGTCTAAAAGAATGTGTGGGAAGTCTGAACATGTGCCCTACGTGGTGTTTAATGAATGATTGCCCACTGTATGAAAAAGTAGAGGATCGGTTTGCATTTAGGATCGACACCTCCACGTACGCTGACCATGAACCTCATGGGGCATGTTTTCCTAAACAAAGCAGTGTCCTGGGGAAATAGGTTAATGACAGGTCTCCTAACGGTGCCTCAGTTTTAAAATTCCTTCTTTTTTTTTCTACATCTTTTTCCATTTTGTTCTCTACAAGGGCCACCTCTCAAGTGATGAGTAAGCGACATATGAGCTGTGAAAGACTAGACTCTCCATTTCCCTCACCACTGCAGTTCTCTGGAGGAGCCAAGAAAAGGCGAGGGCTTTCAGGAAGAGTAATTACTATGGAGACACGGCCTTTGCGTCAATCATCTGGGTGTCAATCAATCTCTGTAAGGCCAGAGTTCAATTAATTGAAGACACCCTGGAGACACCCAAAGCAGTTAACGTGTCTCCAGACTAAGTCAAAAAATACAGGCTGCAAAATCTGATTTCCCATCAATTCCCATTGCAGAGTTCCATCTCTTAATGTATCTCTCCATGTCAAACAGTCCTCTGTTGAGAAATACTAGAAGGAAGCATAGATGCTAATTCCTGAAAGGTCACAGTGTGTCGTCAACATGAAGCACTCAGACATACCACATTTGGCTATGACAATAAGAAAATACCATTTTATTATAAGCTCTCATCCATATTCTATTTTCAGAAAGAAACATGTTTTACCTGGAAAGTTTCACAGCATAACACTCATCTACTCAGTATGCATGTCAATATTTCTTTTGTCCAGGAGAGAGGCAAATCATTGTTCCTGTCTTTAAATGTGGTTTGCCAACAGACTGGTGATGAGTGATGTCCTCTCATTTTGTGAGGGTGAAGAAGCCCAGAGGAGATGTGGGATCACAGAAGTGATGTTGGGATGACATATCAGTAAGGAGAGGAAGGCCAGGTAGATCAGTGCTGCCCTCTGACTCTCGTTTCAGAAGCTTAATCAAAACATTCTTTGACTGAGTCTCATCTTGACGATCTATCTGGAAACCTCCAGAAGTCCTGAAGGTCAGACTATAATAACAAGATTCCATAGATGGGGTGTGAAAACCAGGAATTGGTTTCGAATGCCAATAGTTTAAGATTAGGGCGCCAATCAACTTTGTCCTATGACGAGTGTCCTTTTTATGGCTTGAAAATACTTACCTTATGTGTGTGTGCTCATAACAGATGAGAAGGAGGAAAGAGGAAGAGAAGGAAGGAGAGGAATGAGCTCCAATAACTCTTCCTTTTCCTCTAAGGACACAAATACATGACTTCATTGAAATCTAGTTATCTCCTAGAGACCTTACCTCCAGATATTATATATTGAGGGTTAGACTTTTACACTGAAACTTTGAAAAGATTCAAACATCTAGTCCATATCTCCAGACACTATTCCTTACAGGACAGAAGAACAAAAGATTGCAGCTGTACCTGTCTATGAGAGACGCAGTAGAGAAGAGAAAGATCAACTCAATGCTTATGGTCAGAGACAAATTCATTTTCTCTCTTTTTGTTCCATCGAAGTAACCAGCATCATCAGGTCCACCACAAAAATCACACACTTAATGTAATCAATCATTCTTGTTTCTGTTCCCTTGGCGATTTGGAGGACTTTTCATTTCCCTTCAAATCTTCCAACCAACAGTATAGCTCTCGACCTGCTGCTTTTTCTAATATCATAAATATTTTTGTCATAGTCTCATGAGATGTGTGCCTGTGTGGCCTCACTTATGATATAAATCTTTTGAGATTAATGATAATATCTTTATTCTGGAGCTAACCAAATGCTCAGAACTATAAAAACTGCCTTATCAGTTCATGTTGTTAGTCTCCCTATAGGTAAAACATCTCATTTTCTGATTTGAACTATGATTTCATATTTACTTTAGAAGAGAAACATTTTGTAGGATCATTTTTTTCTGTCACCAGAAAAAAATGTCATCAGGATCCACCTCATCATGTAAACAAATCCAAAATTTCTAATCCCCCCAAAAGTAAGCTCAAGTGCAAAAGTAGTCTGTGTGCTTCAGTTCACACCAAAATGTGTAAATATTTCTATGATTCACAAAGCACAGAGCTAACTAGGCAGCGTGTAAGCCATTAGACTTTGGCATTGTTCATTTCAGCTTTAGTCTTTCATTGGAAGAGAGATTTTTGAAAAATAAAAACCTTAAGAAACCTTTTAGAAATCAAAGTTATAATGGCATAAACCTGTGAAGTTGTGAAATATGGTAAGAATTCAACTGGATAGGACAAGTCAGATATTTTATTTTATTTTATTTTATTTTTTTCTTTTTGTCAGAGCTGGGGTCCAAACCCAGGGCCTTGTGCTTGCTAAGCAAGTGCTCTACCACTGAGCTAAATCCCCAACCCCCATTTTATTTTATTTTTAATTTAAAATGTATTTTCATATGTCCAAGGTATGTCCCAGTTGTCTATGGAAGCCCGAATAGGACACCAGGTCTCCTGGAACTGGAGTTACAATCATTTGTAAGCTTCTGAATTAGTGCTGACAATCTGGGTCCTTTGTAGAAGTAGCAAGTGCTCTTAACTGGTGAACTATCTCTCCAGCTGCGAATGCTAACTTTTTATAGTACAATGAAGGTTCCCCTCAGAGATATACTCCATGTCCTTTTTTTGAGTCCTGTCAGACAAAGTCTTTCAGAACAATGAATTTCACTTGCTATATTTACAATACACATTTTGTGTTACTGAAATGAGATTTATGTTTTCAGTCATCTCTTTATCAGAAGGGATGAAACTAGCACATACATATTTATCTTTAGAGATAGATGGCTAAAATAACTTTAGGAGATTCTATTTTCTACTTTTCAGTCAATTTTTTCTCAATATTTCACCTTAAAACCTACTAAAACATGAGGGGGGGGTACTGGCTATCATTTTGAGAAAATACCTACTTCCCAGTTTACTTAACTGCAGCACTTTCTAATCATGGAATCCATCTTAACCATTTATTTTGCACAGATGTGTTTTACATTGCAAACCTACATAAAACCGGGCAGAAAATAGTGCTTTCTATGATTGCCCTGACCATTGTGTTTAAAAGTTACTCCTACATGTTTCAGAATTCTCGTGCACTCAGGGGTTTATTTTGTTCTAAATTTGTGTTTGCATCAGAAGACATATTGGGGTTGTTTGGTGGCTATTGCTGTAATGGTGTCCAATCTGCTCACTCCTTTTATTCACACGTTTGAAAGGTGAGTAGTCTCTTTCTGCCCTTCTAGAATGTGGCTAGCCAAGTTCAGTTAGCCAAGGCTTGAAGAATACTTGAACTTTAAAGCTTGACCTTTCCTCTGATCTATGGAAACATGACAGCATCTATGTGGGGTCAGAGAGCTGGGGGATCAGGAGGAGCAAGCCTGGGTAAGAGTTGGGTGAAGGCATGTCGCAGCCCCAGCAATCTAATCCTTAGATTGGCAGGAGTGGGATCACTCCCTGCTCCTGTCCTGGGCCTGTATTTTCCAGTCCCACAGCCCTGGGTGTACCACCTTCGCCTCACCAGAGGAGGCCATGGAGCCAGTAGCCAGGTTAAACTTCCTTTCCCCTTATAAGGTCATGTCCATCCATCACCACGTGGGATTCCTTCTCATGCTCATGAAGTATCTTCCAACATCCCTGCTCTGGTCAATGGTACATAGCCACACAAGTCTTGCCCCCAGAGACCCTGGCCACTTCCTCAGGGGCATAGATACCCCCTTCCCCTTCCAATAAACAAAACAGTTCTCTGAAGTTGTTCCTGGATGTGTTTGTTACCTTGGTTACTTCATCACTAACCAAGATCCTGCCATTGCACCCATCCACATCCAGCTAAGTTTCCTTTCTCCAGTCCACTCCAGCTCATGCACAGCAGGCCTGGCTACACTAAGGGAGAAGCAGACATGGGGTGGCACATCTAGTCCAGCTTCCTGGAATATCAACACCAATGAAGCAGAAATAAGTCATCTTAGCTGAGATGCGCACTCCATAGTGCTCCCAATACTTGGTCAGCAGCTGTATTCGGTGCTCCTTACAAATACCCAGATTCCCTTTCCTCCTCTCAGTCATACTGAGTTTTGGTGCTGAAGCCCGGCACTCTATTGTTTAGGCTGTCTCTGGGCAATGCTAATACATAAGAAAGTACCTGACTGAGGTCACCCCTAAGCCTGGGATAGCCAAGAAATACAGCTAACCTATTTGGTGAGACATTGTGCAAATTTGCCTTCATACTGCCATGGCAGATTCAAGTAGTTCTAACAGTGATGACACGATTTACAGGCCTCAAGGGTTTACTGTCTGGAAAACGTTCCTCGCTACTGACCTACATCAAATGCTTAGCTTGTAGCTAAGTGACCAGCTAGCAACAGAAATCCGCCACAATGACCAACAATTCCCAAAAGAAGCCCTGGGCTGATATATCTCAGTGCAAGAAGAACATTTTAAAGCATTCATGAGGCCTGGGGTTTGATCCCCACACAGAAACAAAAATTGTCTAATGATTACATAGAGTCATGAGAAAAAAATAAATGTTCTTTTAAACCCTTAAATTTTAATTTCTATTTACAGTAAAACAATTCATTGCTCTTGTCTTGGATAAAATCAACTGGAAATTGAATTTTCTGCCTTAAATTAGGTCTATCACGTCTTATCACACACACTCCAAGCTCAAGTAATAATAAATTAGCAAAGACAAAGCTGCAATCACTTAAAATTGTGAAAAGAGGCAGCAACTATTGGGGAACAAAAATTAATATTTTAAAATTCCTTTGTTGGGGGACTGGAGAGATGGCTCAGCAGTTAAGAGCACTGACTGAACTTCCAAAGGTCCTGAGTTTAACTCCCAGTTGATTTTAGTCACAGAACAGGCACCAGGAAGGACCCTGTTTCTGATTTGGACCATGCTATGGTCTGAAAATGTCCCCTCCAAATTTGTGTGTTGAAATAAACCTTCAAGGTAATAACATTGGTAGACCTCTGTGAGGTAATTAGGTCACAAGGGTCTTTTGTCAATAATGTGAGTTTCACAAAGGAAATGAGAGCCTCTTTGCCCCTCACATTATTTGAGGATACATCGAAGTCACTACAATAAGAAATAGGATGTCACTGGACACCCACAAAATTCACTGGTGCCTTGCTACTGGGTTTATCAGCCTTTAGAACTATCCCAGTTTCTTTTGTTTTTAAGAAGAAATCTAAGGAATTTTGTTATAGCACCTTGAACAGACTAACACAAGACATTATACTTGGCAGTGACCAAGATTCCCTTGTAAAGAGAAAGTGAAAATATATATTCCTCTGTTGTACAGCCCTCTGATCCCATGGCATGGAAGAATTGGAAATCAGCTTTAATGTAATTCAGGTAATAAAGAAAGTCATTTGGTTGCACAGAAAGTGGGAATTCAAGGGCATTGCCAAAGTAGAGCGTAAATTTTTAATTTTTCAAATGAGCACAAGACAACCATCTATCTATTATAGTTTGGCTGAAGAAATTATGTTAATCAGGGAAGGACAAAGGGATCTGTTGAACCTACTGGTCTTACAATTTGAGGACTGTAAACTGAGGGTAGGTAGTGTAATGACTACAGCCCCATTTGGTTTCATTTTCTCATTGTGACTCTCGCTTATTCAAAGACATGTTTAAGCATCAGGATTTGGTAAGGGTTTTTTCCCCTGGATAGAACCTTTGCAGAGTAACTGTGAACATTCTTATCCAAGCGTTAATGGATAGACAGATGATTGGCTGCTCCAGTAGGGATGGCTCAAAGGAGTTAGACAGCACCAGCCTATCTTAGGGAGCAGAGCTGGATTTGTAAATTCTGGCTGTGGCAGATGAGATTTGGTGCTAGAGATGATATCAAAACATACTCTTATCATTTTTAAAGGTACCGAAGTGAAAAAGAAAACATAACTTTTCCACTGAATTAAGGGAAAATGGAAGGCATTTGTTGAGAGATCTCTTCCATAAGCCTGTCTTACTTGTGCCTGGGGGAGGAGATAGGATTTTTATGAACTAGAAGATCTCATCAATTTGCTAGTACTCCAGATGGGGATGCTTGGGCCTGATTCAGAGAGAAATGTCTGGAATGGGTCCAAATTACAAGCTGGGGAAATAGCAGGAGTTGCTTTCTCGTGACCGCATTCAGTGTTTTTAGTATACATCAGTTATCAGTTAAGGTCCTTGTAACTTTCGTACTAAGGTATTTTTTTCTTTGTGTGAAAAAGAGTAACACAGGGAAAGTGAGCTTATCTCTTGCATAAAGCTCATGGACACAATTGCCAATGTTTTTACCACACAAGATGTAAACTAGCATGTCGTAATGGTCTTGATAGCTTAGATGACAGCTGTCACTCACTCATAAGATCTCATCTCATCATAACATCCCCTGCGTTAACCCTGTGTATAAAAATAAACACACTGAAAGGGTTTGACTTGATTAATGATAATATTTCACAGCTTCATAGTAGTGTGAAATTACCTGAGACCATTCCAAAAACATTCTAATCACTTTCCTCCTGATTTTTTCTCAGGGATTTTCTTTTGGAACCTCTTAGGCTAAGATTACTCTAGGGCTTTTGCCTAGCAGACAGCCATCTTTTGGTTGTTCTGACTTTTTTAAAAGCTTCTTCTCTGAAAGGGTTTCAACTCTTCCTAAGACTCTAGGTCTTTTGGTAGAGTATATTAAGAAGAACTTTACAAAATCCCACTAGACATGCTGGATGACTAAGTAAATCAATGCTTGCTGATATCTAGGAGACTCAGATAGAAGTTTGGGGAAGTCAATAACTACAGGTTCTTGAGGACTGAAAATAGAATAAACTTTACTGATTGGCTAGGAAAGAAGGCAAGAAGTAGATGGGCCGCTGGCCTCAGGCTTGGTGTCCAAAGAAGCAACATGCTCCTCCAAATACCTCAGCCAATAACGAACTTTCAGGTCTGGTGGGCTTTAGTTCACCCAAGATAAGAAAACCAGTCCTCTCCTTCTTTGTATTGCATTAAAAAGTCTGTTCTGGTAGAGCTCGAAGAAGTACGCTTGCTCCCTGAGCTGGAATTTTCTGAAGAAGCAAACACTAACAATAACAGCAACCAACAAACCTGGAGGGCATGAAAAAGTGGAATTTCATGCAATTATATGCTCTGTCTATATTTTATTCTTCCTTTATCATAGGCAAAGTGTAGAACCTTGGTCTGATAGACACAAGATTCTTATAGAGGTTGTGTTTTATGTAGCTACTATTTGCATGGCATGTGATTAACAGCAAATTATGGGAACCAGTCTTGGAGCGCAAGGAAAGGGATTAGAGTATAACAGCTAATTTCCATAGAAGGTGGAGAGAAAAATGAAACTAGACAGGAACCAGAGATTTTGAATATGTGAGGACATGTTTTTCTCAAGTAGAGAGAAAACAAGTCAGGGTAATAACTCTTTCATTACAGATCTGCCAATTCATATGTGAGCAGCCTTAGATACAGGAAATAACACAGTGTTTAAATGACCTGTATTAATTTCTAGGAAATCTGTTATTAGGCTACTTAACTTTATTAGCTTACAGAATTTTCTCTCCTTTGAGTGACTTGAGAAATTCTTCAGTTGCTTCTGTTTTTATTCTTAGAAGCATATTTTATGATACCACACCATACTATACCAACTACACCATACCATACCACATCAGATGACACCCCCACCACGCTACAATATACTGCACTATACAACAGTACTCTATGCTATATCATACCACACCACACCACAAGATGCTACCCAACATCACAGTACACCACACTACACTACACCACACTTCACCACACAACACCACACCACACCATGCCACACCACACTAAACTATACCATACTACATGCATGAAACTATTAAGTCTCATATGATCTGAGTCAAGAATAGTTCCATCTGGATAGAAATGAAAGAAGTAACAATATGGTTTCTTTAGGAACTATCGGCCCTAATTAGCAAGGAAGTTGACATTTCACCCTTTAGAAAGTCAGATGTCAGGATTCCGACCAGACCTTAAAGAAATTACTAGAAAATTTCTTAATAGCTGTATTGAAAACAGGTAAGAGTAGTCAAATGTGTCAGGCCTCATAGGTAGGATGTCACAGACACTGGAAGACATCTCACTTCTGGAATCTGGTTCCAGATTTGCAACTTGAATATATTGGGTTTTTTTGGTTGGTGGTGGTGGTATTGTTTTGTTTTGTTTTATCAATTCCACAGTAGGATCATGCTACCTGGTGATTGATTCCCATTCAAACTAGTGCTTTCTATTTTAGTTGGTATTTGTAGACAAACTTTGTGCTCCTAATTTGGTCTCTTCATAAAGGCTGATAGGTCCCAAGGTGTATATCCCTTTGATGTCTAGTCAACATATTATGCAATTTTATTTTCTATTGATACTTTTCATTCATCACCTGTCAAAGGTCAAAAGCAAGTAATTGTTAATTCCCTTTTTTATTCTTTTTTTTTTTTTTTCGGAGCTGGGGACCGAACCCAGGGCCTTGCACTTGCTAGGCAAGCGCTCCACCACTGAGCCAAATTCCCAACCCTGGTTAATCCCCTTTTCAGCCAAACCTTTTTAGATCATATTCAAGCTACCAAACTCACCAGTTTTAAGTCTAATCATACACAAAAGGGAATTAACAAGATGCGGGACAGACTGTGGATGCACGAGGAGGCCACTCTTATTTCCTTAGTTGCTATCTAAAGCCTCACAGATTCCAAAGGCCACTGGAAGACTGCAGTGAGACATGACTGTTCAAAGCCTGAGCAATGTGCCTTCATTAGAGTGACTGTGTACCATCCTATGATTATAAAACATTATCATTCAGTCCGTGCTGCCTCATTAGGCAAAGCCTGTGTAGGCTAAACTCAAAGTTAGTCTATGTTAGAAATTGACTGCCCTTTTATATATCTCAGACTGAAGAACTGAAATTAGCCATCTCTACACTAGGTTCCTTTAAAACAAATGGGGTTCTGACCCTGCTACTCCAGCATTGGTGAAGAACAAGAGGGCTTTTGAACTTTGGACTTTCTCGAATGACTTCGGTTGAATATATTCAATTGAATGGTTCCGTCATTCTGGTCTGCTTTTAGTTAGCATCTGGGACATAAATAATAAGTCTAATTTGAAAATGATTTTTAGTTAAAACTGTCTCACATTTGCATTTCAACAACTTACAACCTTTAAGCCTACATGTGACATTTTAGGGAAACCATCCTTCATGTTATGTCTCGAAGACAGGAGAAAGATAACCAAAATCTCACTAAGAAGCTGACTCAATCTTACCATAATATAGCGACCATCTGGTAGATCCAGGGCAGGTTACAGTCCTCCATATCTTAAAATTGGCATCTAATGATCTGGGCTGATAGTTTCTATTGAGGATGAGGGTAAACAAATAGTTCACTTTATAATCATTAAGGTAGAGAACTAAGTCTGTTAGAAGAAACATGAGTCTGAAACACTCATATTTGTCCTCATTTGATAAACAACCACTGACTACTTACCCTGTGCTCTCCCAGTGAGGGAGTCAATGCTTATAAAATTGTTATTCTCCATCTTGACTGTGAGGTAAGTGTAGATTCCTGCCAATGCCTAGAGACTGTGAAACAATGGGTCTGTGATACTGTTACTGAATTAATAACATTTTGTCTCTACGTGTGTGGGTGCTTGACCATGTGCTCACATGTAGAGATCAGAGGTCCATGTCATCCTTTATCACTCTCCAAATATTTTAATGGATTTTTTTTTAAAAAAAGTATGAATGTCTGTGTATGTGAGTTTGTATGTGGAGTTTGTGGAATATGGACCATGGGAAGCCACACTGTGGAACACCGGCTTCCAAAGCAAGGGTAAGCCCTGAAGTGTAATTTATAATAATGTCACTCCATTCTGTAGCTTACAGACCTCTTTCCTGGAGCAGTAAGTTAAGCAGTCTTATTAACATTGGTCATTTTAGCACTTCCTTCCTTGGGCCATGATACTAACTTCTGTAATGCTTCTTGCTCAGGAATAAGTAGCCAATGTTGACAGACTGTAAAATCCTGCTGCTGCAGCCTTTCCCAGGGCTCCCCGCTAATTATTGAGTGAACTTAGTGAAGCCCAAGATTCAAACATATCTTAAAACGTGCTTCTGTTTAAATGTGTTTTGGATAGAATCAGTTCCGCATTTCAAGGCACTTTATTTTTTTAAATTATGGGCCATTATAAACACACATGGTGTATACTCAAACATTCAGCCAGAATTATGCCATAAGTTCTAGACACGTTACCCTGTTTCATAAATTATCGAGACCCTTTCATTTTATTTCTTCTGTGTCTTTTAATGGTTGTTTGCTATGTATTTTTGTACCAAACTATAAAGACAAATCCTTACATACACTCAACACTTATCTGTCAGAAAGTGAACTTTTTAACACATCGCAGTGCTTTTTTCTCCCTTCCCAATAACAATTTGCAGATAGTATCTTATATTCTATCTTCATGAAGCTTCATGAACTATCTCAAAACAGCCAGATAATTGGTTTAGACCAGCATCCCACATTAACAGCTCCATTCAGAGAATGTTGCTGGAGTTGAAGTTGTAGAAGTGACCCAGACCAATGAAGAGTCCTATTTTTCCAAAACAATGCACAATTCATGGCAACTTCACTTTCCCACAAGCCTCAGGAACAAGGAAGGCACCTTTTCCTCACATCATACTGAATATTATGTGTTTGAAGCTAAGCTTAAAAATCAACAAATTAGACTATCCTCACAGGAAGCTGACTCACACAGTCTCGATGAGAAAGGAGGGGACGAGTTGGGGTGTAAGCAGTTGGCCCTGTATCCTGTGAAGGGACTTCCTCTGTGCTACATTTCTATAACATACAATCATGGAATGATAGGTGATCGGGTTTCCTTTATCCTTTATCAGGCTAGCCTAACAGCCCCATGTTTCAAAATCCTGTTCAAACTTTGTTCTCAAAGGCCAGTATTCTAGTAGGAAGATTTTGGAGTCCATGTCCAGGTCTGTGAAATTGATCTCATCTTGTCTACATTAGAGGTTAATTTGTGAGGCTAAAATGGGATTGCATGTATGGCCTACCATGTTACTTTATTCTGCCACTTTCTTCTTCTTGAACTAAAGAAACAGGAAGCCTTTGACAGCTTCTTTAGATGTGTCTTGTGGTCCTTGACCTACTATGAGAGCTTTCTTCCTCACTGTTTCTTTTTGCTGGAGTTCCCCTAACTGGGTAATATGGACATGTGAATGGGGAAGGCTGTTTCTGGTTTGAAGAGATAATAAATGCAGGCGTGTGCATGGTTTAGACACAATTTACATGCTGGTCTAGCAGGCAGGCCTCCCGAGGCCTCTTCATATCCACACTGGCCAACTGCAGCTTAATCTGACAAGGATAATGTGCAGAATGTAAATATTACCATTTGTTTCATGTCATCTCAGATCAGACACTAATTTGCAAATGTAATTTATCATGTCTAAAGAAAACCAAAATGACAGCTCTTACCAGTATTTGCTATTTTTTGTGTTAACAATAGTTCGTTTATGATTGTTATTGTTTCGGGCAGAAAATATGTCTCCGTGTGTTCCGCTGGCAGAGTGGGACTTTACATTTTTACAGGTTTCATCTGGGCCTTTTCTGTCTCCCCATGAAGCTTGCGGTTACCTAAGCTGCTCTTTGGATGGTTGGCTGAAGGGAATGTTCTGACGATGTTTCAAGCCTTGGGATCTGTTTTGGAAATGGTCTAGGGGGCTATATGAAGACTGAAGACGATGTTTGATATCAAGATTTTGCATTTTCAATAGGAAATATGTAAAGTGGCAAAGTTCTATTGAATGTGGTTAAAGCCATAATGTAGAAGAATTTGTTTATAAGCAACTTGAGAAGCTGAACTTCAAGGACTCTCCAGTTAGAATGAACTAAAGAGGTTGAGCAGCTTCCATTTATGTCCTCCTCATAGATCATAGAAGAGCATCCATGGCCCCCAGACAGAAATGGTCCGTCCACACAAAAGAAGAGTATCCATTAGGTTTAAAATTAAGTGGGTTCCTATTCATAAACGGCTAGCCCCCACCACACCCTCCCCACTTTGTGACGCTTCTGAGGTTAACAAAGACTTTACCTTGGCCACTTTACCAGGTCTTTTCTCTTGGTAAGATCACTGCAGTCCATTGGCCGGCCAGTTAAGGAAAGATGAATAGATCCTTGCGTGACTGCTGGAGAGGTAGAGGAGTGCCAGGAAAGAGGGAAAGCAGTGAATCTCCAGTCCTGGAGGTCCTCATTTCAGAGCACAGAGGAGACTTGCCAACCCCAGTAAAACATTCCTGACACTTCAGAAGAGCTGAAGGAGCTTTCTGCCTCATTTCTCTCATGGAAAAATAGGGAGAGTCAAGTATCCGCAGCTGGAAGGAATAGGTTTTTGTTTATCTTTAATTGAAAGCAATGCTCCACCACGGCACTTACAGCAGGTTTTGTGCATCTCCCCCTGGTGAATGGGGCAGGAGATAAGAATAGACAGTTTCTGGGAGGGGCTCTGGCTCGCAGATACCGCTGATGTCATCTTGATTGGAAAAACTTGCACAGCTGCTTGGATTCAGCAACGCCAAACTTCCAAGACTTCCTTGACCTTCGTGTAAACTGTTTGCGAGATGGACTGTGTTTTTGTTATTGCCCGATGAGCTAGAAGGAACTATTAAGTTAGGCATAGTGTGAATAAATGATTAACAAGACCCAAATAACTGGTGAAGAGTGTGCAGCTGAGAATTAGCACCTGCTTGATGGCCACAACACGGTTCAGGGTGCCGCTAGTTGAGTTTTGTAGATCAGAGCTTGGTCTGTGGACTGTAGCTGTCCAACAGTCATGATCTGTCTGTGGAATCTTAGTCACTGATACTAAGACAACTGCATGAGGGTCTTTTGAAGCCTTGGATGTAAAAGCTTGGTTTTGTTAGGCAGAGCTTGGGGAATCCTGAAGAAGAGGAGGAAGGATTGTAGGAGCCAGAGGGATTGAGGATGTCACAAAAACACAGACTATAGAATCAACTAACCTGGGCTTATAGGGGGCTCACAGAGACTGGAGCAATAATTATAGGACCTATATGTGTCCGACCTATGACTTCTGAATACATGTTATAGTTTTCTAGCTTGATGTTCTTGTGGGACTCCTAACAGTGACAGCAGGACTGTCTCTGACTCTTTTGCCTGCTTTTGGGACCCTTTTACTCCTCTTGGGTTGCTTTGTCCAGCCTTCATATGAGAGAATGTATCTAGTCTTATTGTAACTTGTTGGGCTGTGTGAGGTTGATATCCTTGGGAGGCCTGCCTTTTTCTGAAGGGAAATGGAGATGGATTGGGGAATGTAGAGGGACTGGGAAGAGAGAATAGAAAGTTGGTGGTATATAATATATGAGAGAAGATATAAATAAATAAATAAATAAATAAATAAATAAATAAATAAATAAATAAATAGGACTTGGTTTGGGAGTGAATATTATACCCAAACATCCATGTTTGTATATATAGTCATCCCTCCTAGCTTTGGGATGATTTTTGAGGTGAAAAATACGTTCCTCCCCAAGCATAGATCAATAACAACAAAAATACCTATAACTATCTAAGTTGAACAAGCAGGATCTATGGTGAAATTGACATTACAGTAAACTATAGAGAAATTACACTGTTCAATTTCTGCCAGATGCAAACCTATAGGGTTGGGAGATAGTTTGTTGGACTGTAGAGAGTCCCAAACCTACTCAAGAGAGTTCTTTCTGATTGGTGCCATTGATTATGTATTCGGCCTCAACTGGTTAAGAGATGAATATCAGTCTTTCTGTTTTTCTATTTTCCATTAGGTGTGCATTGCTATCCATCATGCTGAACACAGCCTGCATGATATTCATATCGCTTGATAGATGTAGAATTTCCTATAGTTTCTTAATTTCCATAACAATAATCATTGAGACTTGCTTCATTTTCCTCATTTGTTAAAGGGAGAAATGGAGATCAAATAATATGTAATTACAGGATTGCTTCAAATTGGTAGGTCATATAAAGTCAAGAACCTATGAAGTCTAGAAACTATACATGCTAGAAATTCCTTCCATCCCTATTATACAGGGTAAAGATAGAATGAAGGTATCAAAAATCAAAAATCATGAATTATTAATACTTTTCTTTGCTTTTTAGTCAGAGAAGATATTAGCACATATAAAATAAATAAATATTAGGACTTGGAACCAAGTGATTATTATAAGAGGAGGCAAGGCAATACCCAAGAACATGGAAATTTCTATGAGTTGCTACATAGAGAAAAGAATTCATAAGAGTTGGGAAGATAGCTCAGAGGGTAAAGTAATAGGTGTGAACACCCAAGGACATGAGAGTCATAAAAGCTAAGAACAAGCATGGTGGTGAGCAGGTGTAATCCCGGGGCTGGGGAAGTAGTGACCAGCCAGCTTAACCAATCAGTGAACTTCAGATTCAGTGAGAGACCCAGTACCCCAAACCAAGCCTTCTTTCTATGGTCTAGCTTTTCTTAGTACCAGAAAGTACTGTAAGTTGCCAAGGTAGGGAAGCAATCAATAGTCCTGCCAAACTGTAATGAACCACAGCATGGCAAGATAGCCCTAAAGCTGCAAAAGGGGTGCTAATCTCTTAGCGGCATCCAAGTGGACTTAAAGCCTACTCAATAGGAGGAATATGGTACCTGGGCTAGTCAGTTTGTGGCTCTTAGAAGAAAACCTATTATCTCTACTTTATTAGACCTGCACAATTCCTAACTATATTTGAAACGTATCCTTAGACTCACAGATAACTGAAGTCTCACCCTCTATCATAGAATCCTGTCTTTACAAAAATTGGAGGCCATTTTTAAAAGTCATAGTTGGTCATAATGCAGAGATAAGATCATGGGAAGCCCAACCCCAACAAATACACTTACATCAAAAGTTCAGTAAGGCTTAGGGACCATCATGTATTTCAGTGTGTACAGAGAGGTGGGCACTTGAGAGTGTTTGTAGAAAGAGTAATTGACTGTAAGAATAAATCACAGCATGATACTTTAGAATGATTCCTCCTGGGAAAAATGTGACTTTAGACTTTCAACAGAGAAATACAGTCTATTCTTAGTTCTAACTAGCTTAGCACACCACATATCAAATGTATCTGAATGCTACTTATCGGGCACATCACTTCTCTATTGTTACTGAAACAAATTGCTACAATGTTTTGTGAATTAAAATAGCATACATGTGCTATCTCAGAGTTTTGTGTGTCAGAAGCCCTGTGTCAATCTCATAGGACGGGCAACTGGGTCTGATCAGGGCTGTGTTTCTTTGTGGCTCTCCAGTGGAAAGCTTGTTCACTTGCTTGTCCATTGATTGGCTGAATTCAGTTCATTATGAGTGAAGGACCAAGATTCTACAAGCTAGATGCTAGTTCAGAGCTTGAATCTGGCACAGCCCCAGCTCATGGCCAGGGATATTTTGTATCTTTTTACTCCCTGAGTTTCTCCTGACTCTTCTGATACCACAATTCTCTGACCATATGTTTTTTTCACATTTAATGTATCATGGAATTATGTTGGACAATCAAGGGCAATCTCTCTGTTTTAAGGTCCTATGATGAATGAGATTAATCACATCTGTTGGTGCTCTTTTGATTTGTAACCTAATATACTCTCAGGTTCTGAGCATTACGTGGGGTTTTCTTGGAGAGAGTTATTCTGTATTCTACAGAGAAGAATATAGCACACAATTAACATGCTCTAGAGGACATATTTTTCTTTTGGATTGATAAACATGTTTTTCAACTCCATCTCTTTTTTATTGAAATGCTGTGTAACATTTAAGGTTAAAATACCCAGAAGCATATTCTGCAAGAAATGATATCATATTCACAAGTCCATAAATACAGAGGCATAAAGACCAGACAAATGTCTTTGTCCATTAAAACAAAACATTTTTTTCATGTTTAAGTTACATGTCTGTTCACTGCAAATGATGGATTTGCACTGGCCACTATAAAAGCTCTTATAACCAGAGCCTTATAGTCCAGCAAAACACATGGAATATAATAAATTAGAAATAAATTTTTATAGCAAAAGAAAGCCCCTCTTATTATGTATTGTCATAATGGAAATAAAAAATGTTATGGAAAAATAGAAATATAGAGACTTTTTTCTTCCAAATATTAGGATAAATTCACAGCTTTAAGTTATTGATAAGCTGAATAGACCTGGTATAAAACTGCCTTCTAAATGTTCATGTTTCTGCTTAATGTATTAACTACTTCACTGTTGCTTTGATAAAACACTATAACTTAAAGAAAGGTGAGTTTATTTCCAAGGGAAGTGTCCATAATGATGGGGGAAACATGGAAGCAGGCAGCTAGGACATGATGCTGACAGGGCGCATCTTCAGGTGCAAACATTCAGTAGAGAATGTGAACTGAAGTCCACCCCAGTGATATGCGTCCTCCAGCAAGGCTGTACCACCTTCCCAACTGTGAACCGAGTGTTCAGATACCGAAGCCCACGCAGGACATTTAATTCTCAAACCACCACAGGGAGATTTAAGAAAAGAGTATTGACCACTGGGCTGAGAAGACATTGAAGAGAAGGTAGGCTTGGAGGACAAACAACTTCCTGTCTTGTGTTTGGTATTGCTTATGTCCTTGGTAGCAGTGTTTGGGATGGGGAGAGGTATATGATCAATTCAAAGAATGACTTCGGTCGCCATTGAGAAAGCATTTTACAAGCATAATTTAATTTGACAAAGAAGGGAAAGAATATGGCACACTAAAAATCCCCTGACAGGTTGTTTGGAGTCAGTTGGGTGAGGCATGAAGTTGTAATTCTTTAAGCTTATTTACCTTTCAAATTACTCTTTGAAATTTCAAAAGTAGGTAAGCATATTTTTTATTTCAGCCTGGAAATACTAGCAGTGGGAACCATTATCAGTATAAAAGGCCAACGTATCTTATTATTACGATTATCACACCTACCATCTGAAAATACCAGCCAGTATTAACGTGTGAGATACCAGCTGCCTGTGACCTCACATGCTGTAGCGTCTCCCCACGGCATCACAACCAAGGCATGAACGTTGTCCTGATTATCGCGGGAGGTCAGAGGCATCAAAGCTGAGAGGTTTCAAGGGATTTGCTGGTGCCCAGCACTCTTCTGGAATCAGTGGGTTGGAAGGAATGCACTGGGAATCCTCCTCTGCCTTTTATCTGGGAGCCTGACAGGGAAACTCTAACCCGAAAACTGATGAGACAGACGGTCGTGCTCTCTTGCTTTGCTGGGACTGCCTGGGTGTCTCCTCTTACTCCAGTGGGGAGTGACTGGTATTTAAGTGCAGATAACTGTAATCTTGGTGTTAAGGCTGAGTCAGAGAGGGCATTCCAGAAATGGGTCTGCCTGCACCAGGGGACAGAGGCCTCTGACCAATCCTGGTTGCACTGTGCTGACAGTTGAACAGGAGCATGGTGTGAAAAGACTGAGTCCCAGGCTTACAGCTCAAATGGAATTCAGAGAGGAGGAATTGTGTTTGGTCTCGGGCCTCACATTACGTCATGTTTGCTGAGATATTTTCATGCTGGAGATGGACGGCTGGAGCTTGAGTTAGGGAAATCCTACATGAAGAGCGATATTCTTCAAAATTGGATCCCTCTGAATCCAATAACCTAAATAAGAGAACGGAAGGGCAAAATAGTATATCACCTTAAGATTTTAGAGTGCCTTTGTATGGGATGATGACTTTTCCAATGAAAATGTTTCTGCCTTTAGTAATAAAAAATAGAATAATTCACAGTCACCAATACTTACTTACATTAAGCAAACAAAAACCCAAAATATCTTATTTACCCCCACTCCCAAGGGAAGGTTTAACTGCCAACTCTCCATGAAAGAAGCCAAGACAGAAGACAGCACAGGACGGAGAGTGTAGACTGTTATTGTAGCAGAACAGTACGTACTCACGTAAATGCCCTTCCAAACTGTGGTTTTCTTACAAGAATTTTAAAGGAAGCTAAATTGTAATCCTGTTATGTCAATGGCAAGAAGGGGAATCATGGACATTTGTCCAAGTGGGACATAGTATGGCCCTAAGTGGGCCCAGTGAGATCATAGAGCAGTCATTGTAAAATTCTCTAGAGGCAGAGCAAATCCTAATGTTATGCCACCATATTAGCTTAATGATAAAAATCATCTTTATATGCTACAGCCTCTGTGATGGTTAATATTCACTGTCAACCAGACCGTGGAAGCATACCTCTCTGTGTGATTATGCTGTTGTTTAGAGAAAGCTCGACCGAGGGGAGAAGAGAGCACTAAACAGAAGTGGAACCATCCCGTGCCATTGGGTCCAAGACTGGATAACAAGGAGCAGGAACCTTCATCTCTCTCTGCTCCCCAACTACAGATGCCTTGTGCCCAGCCGGCTGTCTCCTCTGCCACAAGATTGTATTCCCTTAAATGGTAAGACCAAACAAATATGCCTTGTTCACAGCAATGAGGAATTAGCCTACAGCCCTCTAAGTTGCATATTTATCTTTTTGGGTAAGATCATGTCCTCTGATGATTCCACAATGTTCTTAGAGAAAACACTTTTTTTTTTTGTGGATTCACAAAAGACTGTGCAGCCCTTCTGTCTCCTCCTCAAGTATCCTGCAGGGGACCATACTGGTCTACTGAACTTGGGCACATCCTCATACTCTCTCCCTAAACATACTATTCCAGAGTTCCCCATCTTTTACTATTAACTGATTGGTCAAAGGTTTCTGAGTTTCATAGAGATATGAGTTTGTACATGGGAAAACCCCACATAACCATTTCAGAGTTCATGAGCTCATATATTCACATCCCCTATGTTACCTTGTGGTTTTCCCTGGTGTACTGAGGTTAGAGGCAACATTGTTCACCTTAAAGACAAGATAGACTGGCTCAGTGCTCACTTATGCATAGCAATTACATTTTATTATTCTGTTACTTTTATTTTGTTGAATATTTGAGGCCCATGATTTGTGCTGAGTTTTCTATAATTTGTATCAATACCCCTTTTTTGGTTATATAGTCCTAATATTTGTATTTATAAGCTAATAAGCTACCTGTGCTACCAAGGAAAATAAAAACTATATTTAAATGGAAATTAAGAGATTTTAAGTTATTATTACTGTGTTTTAAAGGTTTCTATTAGAGTATATTCATTGTACAAAGTTGTAGGTGTCTTGATATTTTTGATCAGGTTTGTCATTCTCTTTGATCAGATTCACTTCCCGTTCACCTTCAAGTCACACGGTTTCTCTTCCCAAGCAATTGCTTTCTTATTACTTTCTCATTCATTCATGCATTTTATGTTTATGTCTATATCTTGAAGTGGTTCCTTATTTTGCTGAGATATTTTGGTACAATTTCACTATGTAGCCTAAGTTAGCCTTAGACTTTTAGATCCTCTGCTACATTTCTAGAGTGGCAAGCATGTGTTTACACATGTACTTAAAATATTCTTATGCTTTGTGGACTGGTGGTTAAGTCTATATGTATACAAACACATAAATTTGACCCAGGTTCCATATGTTTGAGACTAGTTTACAACACCAGTGTATAAAGCTCTATCCTCATCCTTACCAGAACTTGTTAGCATTTTTATTGATAGCTATTCTGACCAGCGTGAGATGAACTCTCTTTACCATTGATTTGTACTTCTGTGAGAGCTAAGGATGTTGAACATTTTAAAATCATCTATTGACCATTTGTACTTTTTCTTTGGCAAACTGTTGCTGATTTTTTAAAATTCATTTATTAATAGCATTGTTTGACTTATTGGTGCTTAATATTTTGAGCTATTTATATAGTTAATATATTAATCTCTCTTCCTTTTTCTCCTCAGACTTTACCACCACCACCTCCTCCTCCTCCTCCTCCTCCTCCTCCTCCTTCTTCTTCTTCTTCCTCTTCCCCTTCTCCTTCTCCTCTTCCTCCTCCTCCCCCTCCTCTTCCTCCTCCTTCTTTGTCTTGGTGTGTGGTGTGTGTGTGTGTGTAGCTATCAAAGATTTACTTTTATTCTCTAGGTGATTTCTTTCCTCTATTAACCTGCTTCCATTGCAATGGAGAAGTTTCTCTATTTCATACAATCTCATTTGCTAATTCTTCACTGTATTTCCGGTGACACTGGTGCTTGCATCTTAAAGCTTTTCTTATTTTCTATTGGATATTTTATGTATGTATGTTTCATATGTTATCCCCTTTCCCAGTTTCCCCCTCTCGTACCCCTCCCCCTGCTTCTATGAGGATGCTGTCCCTCCTACCCACCCACTCCCACCTCAGCACCCTGGCATTCCCATACACTGGGGAAATGAGCTTCACAGGACCAAGGGCTTCTTCTCCTACTGATGCCAGACAATGCCATCTTCTGCTACATATACAGCTGAAGCCATGGGTCCCTCCATGTGTACTCTTTGGTTTGTGCTTTAGTCCCTGGGAGCTCTGGAAGATCTGGTTGGTTGATATTGTTGTTCTTCCTATGGAGATGTAAGCCACTTCAGCTCCTTCAGTCCTTTCTCTAACTCCTCCATTGGGGCCCCTGTGCTCAGTCCGATGGTTAGGTGCAATCATCCACATCTGTATCAGTTAGGCTCTGGCAGAGCCTCTCAAGAGACAGCCATATCAGGCTCCTGTCAGCAAGCACTTCTTGCCATCAGCAATAGTGACTGGGTTTGGTGGCTGCATCTCACTGTGTAATTTCAGAATTGCAGTCCTCTTGACTCAGCCTCCTTAATACCAGGGCTACAGTATGTGCTGGTTATTCTTAATGATTTGTGGATTGGTGGGATTAAACCAACAGTAATATTAATAAAATGATAATAATAATTTTGGTGTATATTAAACATTTCCTTCTTCACAAGCATGCTTGAGGCCTCTGCATATTCACTAATGGTTTTCATAAATTATCCCAGATAATTCTCATAATGA
This sequence comes from Rattus norvegicus, assembly GCF_021556685.1. Taxonomy (NCBI): domain Eukaryota; kingdom Metazoa; phylum Chordata; class Mammalia; order Rodentia; family Muridae; genus Rattus; species Rattus norvegicus. The sequence continues at coordinate 96,365,648 of NC_141541.1, read as the reverse complement.
GCACTGATATTTGCATTGTATTCAAAAGGACATTGGGCTTAGAAAAAGACCTCACTGAGGAAATGACAGATCTGGCTTCGATCGAGGTCCCATTCATCTCTAGAGTGGGCCCTCTTTCTTACCCCTGAGATTGGACGTTTCAAAACAAATTACGTACACAATGTGAAGAAACATGTATGAATAATCGAATGCTTGCATGTGGTGGCCAGATGAGTTTGGAAACTTGTTAATGGGTGGAGATTCTTATTAAAGAACTTGTAAGAACTTTGTTTCTCTTTGCAACTAAAAAGGTGGGCAGGGCATATTTATTTTTTCATTGCACACTTACTTATGTGTTTTAATTATCATTCTAAGGAATGTGATTTCACACTTCTCTATGGTGAGTTCCAGACTGCTGGTTGGTATACTGACCGGTAGGTGGTCAACGGAATAATCATCAGGGTCCAGTAGCTGAAAGGTGTCCTCTACATCAGTGTGACAACAGCAGAGTATCCTTTCTGTACCGTAGTGGGTGGCAGTAATGATTTTTCCTTCTTTGTGCAGTACATGCAGCACCCTCCTTGGACAATTCTGGACCAGAAAGTCACATTCTCCTGACTTTATTTTCACTGGAATGCTTTAGTTGGTGTTTCTGAGAAAGTCAAGGGCAGTCACATTTATGTTTACTGCTTTGAGTCTGAAATACAGGATGGTGATAGATTATGCCTGCTTTTTTCCCTATCATTTTTATATAATAAGATAAAATGTAAACTTGAACATGTATTTATTTTTCTTCCATTTCTTTATCTGTGAAGAAGTAATGTAGGTTTGCCACAAAATGTATAGTATTCGCAAAGCTCTGAATGACAGTGCAGAACTTTGAGGTCTTTCACTCAGTTCTAGCATCGTCTATTTTTTGACACCACTACTTTATCTCTAAAGTGGAAGCTACAGTTTACTTAGCTAAAACCCAAAGGACTGGACCAAAATACTTTTTGAGGCTTGCACTTGGTCTGAAACTAAATCTGTGCCTCCCCTAAGAGAAAATGAATCTAGAAATTGATAGAAGCATGGATATGGGTTTCCTTGTTGGTGTGTGTCATCTTCTAGTCCTTGCAGCTGAGGAGAAAGGAGATGGATGGGATTAGTGTCTTATTATCTACAGGGAAAACGCTTTTTCTGTCTCTCATCAGTAGTGATTTTCCTAAGTCTTTCAGTTCTTGAAAATTCATCTTCCTTGCTTCTTTTTCTTTTCTTCTTTTTTCCCCTTGCACTTTCTACATTCTTTAATTTCTAGATTTTATTCCCTAAGAAGCCCAACTTAAAGAAAAGAGTCTTTCACGCAATAAATTTAGAAGTTTTACTTGTATGCCTCTCTGTTGTTAGAAGCTCTGATTTCTCTCTCATCATCCTTCCCGTCCTGATAGATTTGACCTCCTAATACTCTTTAACCCTGTGGGCTTTACCTTATCTCCTTGGCTCTTTTGCTTCTCTTATCTCTATCCTGTTAGTCTTAACTGATGTAATTTGTTTTCCTTAAGTTTCCTCCTCCTCTGTCAAGACATGAACACTCACCCTGAATATTTCTCACCTCTTCATTAGTCTCTGTCAGCTGAATTCCAATCTGACACACTCTCCAGGAAAGTTCATAGCCAAGTCCAGCTTTCTCATACTTCTGGGCTTTCATTCCTCCTCACAATGTCATACGAGACTTGCTAAATCTAACTCCTTAACTCCCGCCCACAGTTTTCTATGCCTGCTTTCATTTTCTGGTATGGAATTGATCCTGTTATCAAGTCTTGGCTGAATAGTTGATCTCAACTTTGAGCAAATATTCTCTTACTGAGTTTTCTTGAATTGGAGTCAATTGTCCACATTGCTTCTGGTCTACCTTGCAGTCTAATCTTGGACAGGTCACTGCATTTTAATATATATTAATATATATTCCAAATATCTAACACATAGACTTACTAGACAATATTGAGTTTCTAAGAGCAATTCCAAAATGTTCTTAATAAGACTGGAGTGAATAATCCCAAATTTTCTTGCTTAGGATTGAAAATTGTTTTCAAGTCCTTGTGGGATAAGGCTCATGCTCAGACTGCGTACATATGTTTATATTTATCATTGATGAAAAATACTGGCAGGTATAGTTCATTATATTTAACACATTCAATTCAGTTGGAAAAAAACTCAACTCATGGTTTATGGCCAAGATGCAAGGGAGGCAATAAATGACTCTTGGATGGCGGACCATGTGGGAACCACTGGACAAGGCAGTCCCAGAGGCCTCTGCTAGTTCTCTGGTTTCATGAATGCTGAATCTGTTCAGAGCAGGTTGGAATGTATCTATGGAGGAAGCTGTCAGCTCTTAGGACTCTGACTCAACTTGTCTGCTGAGATAGAAAACAGGAGAGTTCTCTCCAGGAAGGTCAGTTATCATCTCTTCCTTTCACATGAGGCTTGACCTCCTGTGGGCTAGCACAGTCCATGGAAATTCAGTACTCTGGAGTTTAAATATGAAGAAAATGTTGCATCAGGCACGTTTTGTCTGCTGTTCCCTTTCAGCTTTCAAGCTGCTATAAAATGAGAGAAAAGGCTTCTATCTGTAGGTTGTGCAGATTAAGGTAACAAGAGGTAATGGGTGACAGGGTCACTAGGGATTCTGACATGAACTCCAAGCCTGAAATTTAGTGCGATGTAGTTTCTGAGGAAGTATCAGTAAGACAAGAGGCCTCTGGCTCATCTGCAGAAGAAGGTGCCAAGATTTCAGTGTGGCCCTCTGGAGTCTTCTAGTCTTAGAGCCAGGAAGGAAGGTAGAATGAAGCTGTTCAGAGTTCTCATTTTGTAATTGCTAGAGAACTAGAAGAGTGACCAGCTTATAATGAGTTAGTGACTCGTTAAAATCTGTATTTGCAATATTAAGTCAAGATGTACAGGAAAACATTTAATATACATGACAGCTTATTAAAATGAAAATGATGAAATATTCTAATAGAGTTTACAAATATATTCCTGAAAATCAAAGGGAAAATGTGATAAAGCCATGACAAATAAAGAAGACAAGGGAGCTATTCACTTAAACACTTACGGTTGTTATTCACATAAACACTATTGTCATGGGTTGAGTAAGGAAGGCACTTTGGGTAGAGACCAGTTTCATGACTTCCTAAATGTATGGTTTAGCCAAGGTGGGTACTGTCCTGTACCTTATTTTCCTCACATGATAGAAACAACACCATCACTCATATATATTTAGAATTGCTAGGTTATATATATGAAGTACAGAACATCACCTAACCCCACTCAACCAATGTGGCTGTGACCAAGGCTGGGCAGGCCCATCAACGAATAATCAGATAAACTCCTGGGGAAAGAAACTGACCTGTGTTTCTTTGGGCAGCACTAGCATCCCCAAAAGGCAGTCACACATCAATTGAAAACACTGAAAGCTAGTAGTTTGTAAGTCAAACCCATATGCTTCGCCTGATATATAAATAATTTGCAATACTGAACAAAGTTTATTAGAATTGGTCAGTTCTTTTGTGAAGCAACCCACACATGATAGACACATAAGAAATATCAATTATCAGAGTAAAACTGAAACCTGATGTTTCTGAGCCCAAAATAAACAGGATTAAAAGATATAACTACTAAATGTTTTTTTAAAAGGCTGGAGACAGAGATCAACTCAGAGAGCGTTTGCCTCACATGTGCATTTCAATCTTAGCACTGTGTAAACTAGGAATGGTGACCCAGTCCTGTACCTGTGGCACTCGAGGTACAGACACTGGAGGATCTAAAGTTGAAAGTCATATTCAGCTATACAATTTGGTCAGAGTGGACCACATGAGGCATTTCCTCAAAAAGATAAAAATAAAAATAGCAGAGCAGAGAGGCAGGACTAGAGGTCAGTGTTAGGGCCTCGCAGTCATAAAGCTCTAGGCTCAAACCCCCCAAAAACGCAGAAATTAAGAACAAATATAACTTATGCACAATGATTTGTATAAGGTCAATGATTTGTATAGTCATTCCTGTTTTAATTATAAGGAGATCTTATATGGATATAATCATCTTATTACCTAATCATAACAATGGAATTTCAAGTCACTAAGGTTTAATATCTAGAATTACTATCCACCTCAAATGTTTCTATAATTGTTTTAAAAAAAACAGCCTGCTTTAACTCTTCTCCACTAGATGTTTAGATGGAACAGACATCAATGTTCATTAATCCATCCATCTGTCCATCTGTCCATCCATCCATCCATCCATCCATCCATCCATCCATCCATCCACCCATCCAATATTTGAATACCAACCAATTTTCAGGGAAATGGGAAAATGATTACAAGTGCTCCCTGGCCTTTGGGGTCCTACACTTAAGGGGAAGACAGACTTCTCATTAGCAGATGATTATTCTCCATGAAAATTTGAGGTGTTATGAAATTTATGAGGTTTGGAAAGCTCCACTTAAATAGTAGCATTCACTCATGGGGAGTGAGTGATCATGTGTGTACAAAGTAGGGAAGAGGAGGGAGGGGAAACTACCCCAGGAACAGAAAGAGCAGCCAAGAAGAAACTAGTGCACTGAGAGAGAGCAAGGCCACTCTGGCTAGCACATGGTGACATTGGCAATAATGGCTGGAACTGAGTCCTTGCGGGCTGTATTTTGGATGCACCAGAAGTGCTGGTAGCTACGGTAGGCTCTGTGTACAGCTGGCCTGACGGTTTATAGACAGCACATGGCCTACATGATACAGACTGTAGCTCATGGAAAGTGAGGGAGAGAGACGTGAAGAGGATGTGTCTGCAGACTGGGAACAAAGGAGTATCAAATGGATGTGGCAAGAGGGAGAGGAGTCTCCCTGTGGAGTTAGCATTCTTCATCTGATTTTGAGGGTGCTTTCATTTGTTGAGATGGGGAACTCCGGTATAAGCTGTATGGATGGAGGGTTGATCTAGGATTCCATGTAACATGCTGGCAAGACACCCACATGGGGCTCTTCCATGTCCAGCTGAACAGGAGTTTTGAACTCCACAGAGGCTGATGTTGGCCACAGAGAGGTGTGAACCACCTACTAGAACTGACTGCCTAGGAGGTACTAAAGGCCCTGGCCAGAGAAGTTTTATTGGAAGAATCATTTAACAAGGTTTGACAATTGAAGCTAGTTATAACTTAATTATTCACAAAAATAAAACAGCATCACACACACACACACACACAAACACACACACACACACACACACACACACACACACACACACACGGGATTAAAGTTGTTTCTATAGCTGCCCATTTTCAAATTCTGGGACAAGTGCTTATATCTCTTATTCCTTTTTTTTTTAGCATATTGTCAAATTATTTCTCAAGTTGTAAGGGGGCAAGGCTGAAATAATTGTGCTATGGTGAACTTGTTGCTTAGCATCATTTATTCATCCATAATGTGAACATGTGTCAAGCCATCCCAGGGCACCCCATATGCCTGTGATTCATACAGTCATTATTTGGCAGTTAAATACTTATAAATGGCTCTGGAGATGTGGGTAAAACACTTTATGGGCAGGAATTAGCTGGCATTAAATCCTCTAAGCATATGCAAAACTGGGAGCCTTTAATTCCATGCCAATGGTGAGATGGGAGGCAGAGGCAGGAAGAGAAGCTCTCAAAGCTTACTTGATCAGCTAGCCTGGACTATGCAGAGTAAGTAACAAAGAGACCCTATCCAAATAAGGAGCAGGGAAGAGGACAGACACCAGGGTTGTTCTCTGACTTCCACACATAGGCCTTGGCACATACATACCCATGAATGCATGGGAATCTTACTCGCATATGCATGTCATACATTAACACACAATACAATAAAATAATTTTAAAAATGAAAAAGAAACATCAATTATTTACTGGTATCCTGTTGAAATGTTCCCACTCACCCAGTGCCAAATCTCTAAGTTTTGAAAAGTAGCTACACCGGCAAACAAAAACAAAAACCCATCAAGTAACCACGGTTTAAACCCTCGCAGCCAAAAGAATAGAAAAACCACTTGAAATGGATTTGGGTGTGGCTGTCTGCCTGCTTACTCCTATTTTAGCCTCTTCTCACAGCAGTTCATGTCTTTCCCCCTAAGCAGTGGGTTACTCAATCGCTCTTGCTAATTCTTGGTCTGTAGATCACCCGGCACTCTCTCTGTGTGTAACATCCCCAGTGTTCCATCTCTTAAAATGTGCAGAGATTTCGATAACCATGTAAAACAAACCTTGTCACATTCCTGCGTAATCAGGAATTCTCTGTCGAAAACGCCTTGGTGATGCTGAGGGCTGCAAGCCCGACGTCCATCCCTCCAGCGACTATCAGAACGAGCACAGTTCCGGCTGCTCCTGCTCAGCCGCACTCAGCGGCAATCTCTCAAGCAATGCCCTTTGGTGGTGGGAGTCACAGACACCCTGGAATCAGGCAATGCTTTTTGCGTAGCTCCAGGGAGCAAAGCTTTGGGGCAGCTTCTTCCCAAAGCTCGTAAAAGAAACGATGCTTCGTCTTCACTCACCTTTTCCCTCACGGTATATTTAGACTGAAGAAGAAATTGCCTGGATTATTTGGAGACGCTTTCTCCCCCTTCTGCCCCTCCCCCAGCTCCTGGTTATGATTCTTCTCACCTCTTGGAAAGTGGTGATAAAACTGTGTATCTTACAAGCCACCAGCACTTGACTGGTACTCCAAGGAGGTCACAGAGTAAATAGGTGTTTGATTAAATGCCTGTCTGGAAAGGCTAGGAGCCTCTGAAGGACGTTCAGGAGCTGGACCAGGGAACGGGTAGTTGTTAGGGGTGGGGTAGTTGGGGTGAGCATGGGTTTGCTTGCAGGGGTGCTGACTGTAACAGAGGGTACACTTTTTCCTTTTAGCAGCTTACAGTAACAGACACACAGCATTTCCAGGACTTCATCCAGGGAATGATAGGAGTGAGGTTTTAAACCAAATCAAGGCCACTTCTCCTCCCCTTCCGAAGATAATGTCCTTAGACTCTAATCAGAGGGTTGAGCAACAAAGAGATGTTTGTTTGAGTCACTGGCTCCAATGCTTTTAAAATGAAATTCTGAAGAAAAAAAGAAAGAAAGAAAGAAAGAAAGAAAGAAAGAAAGAAAGAAAGAAAGATAGAAAGAAAGGAAGAAAGAAAGAAAGAAAGAAAGAAAGAAAGAAAGAAAGAAAGAAAGAAAGAGGGAGGGAGGGAGGGAGGGAGGGAGGGAGGGAGGGAGGGAGGGAGGGAGGGAGGGAGCAAACTTTTTGGAAGTGCCCATAACATACTCTGTTCAGGCACTATGAGAATAGCCTCTTCCAGACCCCAAAGGAAGCAGCAATTAATAACTGAATAACTGAGTCAGGCAGAGGAGTCTTTCTTTCTTTCTTCCTTCCTTTCTTTCTTTCTTTCTTTCTTTCTTTCTTTCTTTCTTTCTTTCTTTCGTTTTGGCATAATGGATGGCGTAAGTGTCCAGACCGGTGACGGATTCTAAGATCTCAAGGTAGATTTGGAACTTCCTTGGCATTGGAGTCAGTTCACGCAAAGCAGTTTCTTTCTTTCTTTCTTCTGATAATGGTGATTACTTTTAGAGAAAAGGTGATTTTTTTTCCCAATGGGACAACACATGCAGCTTGGAACACTGGCTCTACCCCTGACTAGCTGTGTGTCCGTGAGCTCCTTCACCAAGGTTTACAAATGTGTTTCCTCATTTCTCCTCCTCCATTTCTTCTTTTTAAAGAATTATTTATTTTATTTTACACGGATGAGTACACTGTAGCTGTCTTCAGACACACCAGAAGAAGGCATCAGATCCTACTACAGATGGTTGTGAGCCACTATGTGGTTACCGGGAATTGAACTCGGGACCTCTGGAAGAGCCGTCGATGCTCTTAACCTCTGAGCCATCTCTCCAGCCCCTTCCTTACTCTTCTAATTAGGACAATCACTCCCAACTGACAGGACTGTTGCGAGGGATAAATGAGGCAATGATAGAGAAAGGGCAGAGTATGGCGTTTGGAAAATTGGGATGTACAATAAATGGGCACTATTCACTTGATTGCCAAGCAAATAACATTCCTCAGTGTAACGTGGCCCTATTTGACCATAGCGGATAGCACAAGTTACAGAAGAACCAAGCTATTTACAGTACTTCTGATCTTTTGTGTTTGAATAGATTTTCCATTAATATTGGGAGAGTGTGCTTTCTTTGAACTCCTTAAGTGTTCTCCCTCTCTCGATGCTCCATGTTATGCCTTCCAGTTATTCTTTTGTCCTCTTTGTTTTTAATACTGAAACTACTGATCGATATCAGTTTCTTTTAAAATGCTCACTGGCGATCTGTTCTCTTTAAAGATACTTTTTATTTGCAGGCAAGTCATCCAGTCTGTTTGGGTTTTTGAGGGTCTTACACTCCTCAGCCATCTCTGAAGAGATGTGCCAACAGTCACTGCCCTTGGGAGGGTGATCAGAAATCCAGCTCTCACTCACGGAGGCCTAAGAATTGAAAGGTTTTTAGGGGTGTTGGTAGGACATTCTTCTTCAGAGAAGTGTATCCCAACATTTCATTTTCTGGTGGGGCTAAAGTAATTTTCTTTGTATTTTGGATGGTTGCTCTAAGCCAGCTGAGGAGAGATCAGTTTAACTGATGACTGTTTCAATCGCATTGAGTTTGAAATGTTGAAATGCAGGATTCTTGGACTTCCATCAGGGTTACTGTCTCAATTCAACTCATATTTGTGATTTTGTGTTTGATGCCCTGATGTATTGGAAGCCGTCCATTCAAGCCCCTGCTTTTCCCATGATCCCAAGTTCCCATCTAGGAGGAGACAGAAAATGGTACACCCTGTTACCCATGTAAAGTGTTGACAGTTCAGGGTACACATGACTGCTGCTTGTCACCACTCTTCAGAAGCCATTTTGCTGAGCTTAGAGATCAGTCTTCAAGATGACAGTCATATGTAATAGCTTTCCAGTCACTTTTAAGTGTGAGTTTCTTGTTTTACCCTCTTTTCTCTGTGAGATGTAAAGTACCCATCCGGGCTAGAGCTGTAGGGAATCCTGCATGCGTTATTTGCTTTCAGAATAGCAAAAATAAGAAGAGTTTTGTTTGTTTGTTTTAACTTCTCCATAAGAAACTGTCCAGCCTTTGGATAACCACAGAAGCCCATAAACTATTGTTGAAAATCTTTGTGAGAATTGTACTATGGAAAAGAAAAGATAATGGGAACCTTTTTTCAAGTGATCTGTGATCTTTTAGAGAGCTGGAAAAGTATGCACTGTGCACTACCATCCACAGCAGTAGAAAATAAGCGTAACCCAGATTGTATGATGCTTAGTATAGGAGAGAATAAAATATCCCCTGGCTGGAGAGGTTATTATGAACTTCTAGGAATCAGATATGAGGGAGGGCAAGAGTTAAGTATGCAGGGATAAGTAAATATCCCAGATCAATCAGTCAATACAACACACACACACACACACACACACACACACACACACAAAGAGAGAGAGAGAGAGAGAGAGAGAGAGAGAGAGAGAGAGAGAGAGAGAGGGGGACAAGGAAAGGATTAAAAAATGCAATCATCAAGTATCCTCCATTGTATCAGGCATTAGAGTAGCTTCAGTGTGCAACAGGCTATGATGCATGAACTGAATAGGATAATGCCATATGAATAATATGGCAGGAAGAGAGAGGGTTCTCCCTACGAGTGATGGGTATGGGGATGCATCCTTTGCTGAGGTGGAGAAACTACTTCCTTGTGTGATTAAAAAAACCTTCAGAATCTGAGAATTCAAAGTCCTTAGCCTCATTAGCGTCCTCCCACAGATCTCTAACCCAAGCACAGGATCCTACCGTTTACTAAGCAGTGCACTTACTTTGACTGCTGGCACATTCTGAGACTGGGATGTGAATTTTCATAGTAATTCTGCTATGGTGGCTTGGGATTGATTTTCCATAAATTGAGCTCTAGGGCTGCTGGAGAGGAGATTCTCTTCTCTGGCACAATTAGAAATCTTTAAACTGCTATGTGTATCTGGAGCACATAAGCTCTCAATGTTTTGCCCTCTATGCTACCAGGAGGGGCTTCAGTAACTATAGGTCTTGGCAAATTTGGAAAGCCTTTTCCAGATTAAAAAAAATTATCCTTAAAATTATTTTTCTTTAGAACCCCACTTCTGGAGCCACAATCTACATTAATCAAGGTTCTCTAGAGAAACAGAACCTTATATGTATAAAGGGAATTTATTGAAGTGGCTTACATACAGGCTGTTGTTTAGGTAGTCCAACAATGGCTGTCTCCAGATGAAAAGGCCAAGAATCTCGTAGTTGATTGGTCCCCAAGGATGGATGTTCCAGTAGTCCAAATCTGGTGTCAAAGTCCTAGAGGACTCCAAGATGGTAGCAGGTCTTTAGTCTGCAATGGATTTATGAAGAAGTCGGATTTAATATTGACTGCAGCAGTAGATAGATGAACTTGCCAGTAAGAGGGAAGAAAAGCAGACAAAAAATGTTTTCTTCTTCCGTATTATATCAGAATTAGGGACAGACTCCATTCTTTGAATTGTCTTATTAAGAAAAATTTCCAGAGGCATGCGCAGAAGCCTGGGTTCCAGCTAATTCCAGATGTAGTCAAGATGAGAATCAAAATGAGCCATCGAACTCACCCCCACACTAAAATAGACCAATCAATAAATATAAATATGCATTGAATTAAGAGATGATTAAGAGATAATTTGGTGTTGCTATTATTTAAAATTTAAAAATCTAGTGAAATTTATATTTAAACATAATAAAAAAGGTGTATACTACAGAACACACATACAAGCAAATGTACCATGACGGATTCCAGATGATCAAGATTGGCCTCTACTGCTGCACTGTTAACCAATTACAAAACTGAAGTTCAAAACACGCACACACACACACACACACACACACACACACACACACACACACACACAGACAGAGACAGAGAGACAGAGAGAGAGATAGAGAGATATTTTCTTAATTTAGTCACACCCCTCAAAAAATAGTCCTCACAAAATAATAGCTATCTCAAAATTGTTGTGTTGAAAGGATATTTAGATTTGAACATTTCATCACAAAATGATTTAGCTAATGTCTGTGACCCATAGTGGCCAAAAGTTCACAAAATACTAGAGAGATAAATCTCGTTAGGGACATCATGTCATCTCTGATGATTTCTTCTGCCAATGTTCCTAAGCACCAATGTGATAGTGTGGCACTCTGTCATGTACCTGGGAACTAATGTTACAAAGGTCAGATTCTACCAAGACCATTACCACCAGTCATTGAAGGTGGTCTCTGCACCAGAGAGTATACATTGCAAAGGTCACCTTTCTGACAGGATCGTTGCCATCATTCACTGAAAGCCACCTTGGGCCAGTGTCAAGAACTTTATACAACCAATAGTATGTGTACATACTGATGCCATAAACTTCCCCTCACTGCAGTTTTGTACCAAAACAAAACAACAGCAAAAACAAACAAATGAAAACCAGGAAATCTGGCCAGGATCTTGACAAATTCGAACTCAAATTCAAACCCACAAAAATCTGTGAATTTTCTGTGACAGAACTCAACAGTGAAGTATACGTGAGTTAGTAAATTATTCACACCTGCTCACAAGAAGGATGAACTGTTTAGCCAACAAACAGAAAACACAGAAATTTCATTTTCTTTCGATAGTATTTTGTGAAGTTCTCTCATCAGGAAGTCTCTTTTCTTGAATAGGATACTAGACTTGTTTAGAAACAGAAAGATGCTTGTGCAATGCTGTCAGAATGTAAGTTCTGGAGTCACTGATCAAGGATTTGGTGCACACTCTCTGCTGGTATTTGCAATAGCGACAGCAGAAAACTGCAAACCCTTTCTAGGGCTTCGCCAATTCCTAGGACATTTGGAAGAGGCAGGCTTCGGTGCAAACATTTTAAACATCCATTTTCTAATCTTTTGTTAACTGCCTAAGGAATCTGAAGAAGAAGAAAAAAACTAGAGGAAAAAGAATAGGAAGGGAAAAAGTAGATGACAGAAAGCAAAATCTCCTTGCTTAGTGTTGTATGAGGTTTTGAAAAATTCCTTGGTTTTGTCAATGAATATTTCTCATTCAGTTCTCTTGCTTTATAATGACTCATTTGTTAATAAAAACATTTACAATAAAATATTGATTTCCCTTGACACTTTTCTACAGAATCCCTGTCTGGGGGAAGTAAAAGATGTTATCTTCCTTTAGGATCCATTCTTATGAGTACTCTTCATTAGATGGCATTGAATAACTTATTAAACTCAAGCACTAGGTATGAAATACAATTCATTGAACTGATGAATTTTAGTCCTTTGCTCAGACACTGAACATAATGTATGGCAAATAATAAGTTCTTTGGCTCTTACTTGGTCCACGCTTCTGTAATTAAATTTTCTCTTCAGAATATGCACAGGCATTTATAGCAAACATTCCATTTCCTTCCATTTTAAATATAAAAAGTATTTGTGTTTGAACACACAAAAATACCATTTCTTAAGTCATGTCCAGGATCTAGAAATAAGTACTCTGTGACATTCCCCACTTGTCATGAACTCAGCCTTAAGAGTGGGAGCCCGGAAAGTGCCTTGGGTTTGGTTGAACAATGATCTTCTCATGATGGACACCACATTGTCTCATGAAGGCACTGATAAGACAGTGCCCACATCTCATTTTAAAAGAAACAACCTTTCTATGAAACACGCGAAAGTAGCTTACTTAAGGTGGCACTGGAAGAATTCTGCCTTACATATGCTTTTCTGAGAAAATGACAAGGCCTGACTTTTGCCAGTAACGGATTGTTCCTGCTTAAGTATTACACATATCAGGGATCTTCCTCCTTTTTAAAAGTCCAATCTCATGGAGATATGGGTCATGAGCAGAATCAGTGCTTGCTAAACAAACAAAAGCCACCAAAACCCCATGGATTTGCTTGCAATTGTTTTAGAGGCGTATTCTGAACTATAGCTCATTTGGACCAGATCCTTGTGATTTTGTTTCCTTTTCCAAGTCATAGAATAAATTTTTTGAATGACCATAGAAGGCTTACACAGACTCACAAAACAAGCTACGTAGACTCCTTAAAATGTTTCAGAGGCCAAAGCTCTGGTTATACCATGCAGAGAGAACTAGAGAGCCTTGCAATTGACGTTATTTGTGTGGGTTTGTGTCTGGTTTCCTTTACTCCATGGCTTTAGAGGAAGATCAATCTTCATCCCTGCCTAGTGAAAATATCAGTGTGCAATGAAAACATAACCCTTTGATGTATTTGTGTAAGATTTTTTTTTCTCTCAGAAACTTTTGAGGCTTTGGTCTATGTCCTTCTTTTGGGGCTTTTATCTGTCCCACAAAGTCACCCACCAGAGCAGACGCTCTGAAGTCCCACTGGGCTCGCATCAGTCCAGTAGAGATGGTTGACGTGACATATTATTCTTAAATCGAAAACATATGTTTGGAAAATGCCCTGTTTCCTGGTAATAATTAAGAATGCTACTTGGCAGGTTGGCAGCCACATAAAACAATCGTTAGTAAACCCTACATTTATTATGTCCCCATTTTATGGAAGTAAAACCCACATTATAAATATATGTAGGCAAATGGTCCCAAAATGATACACAGGTACAATCATTTATAATGAACATGAAAAGAATAGTAATTGATATGCTTTTCTAATTCATTGTTCTTATAGCAAAAGATCTCACCCAACACACACACCAAAGAACCACATCAAAAGTTTCTGAGTTTCCGTCTATTTTTTAAAGCAGTCCAAGATAAATTCATATAAATCCTCACTTGTCACTGAAGAGTTCTGCTGTACAACTAATTGAGATAAGGTCCTACAGTCAGGAAGTTTTTCCTTGATTAAAAAAAAGTCTAGATATTTAACATGCTACTTCAGTATTTAACAACTATATCTAAAATTCTTATTTAAGAACACAAATGATCCTGGACTGAATGGAAAATACATACCACATTGAGTCTCCCAGGGGCAACTATCTCATCTTTTAAGACTCCAAGAACATCCCTACACTTCAAGGAAAGGTCTTTTGACTTGGGACTCTGCCTCCTGCAGTGTATGGGGGCAGCACAGGGGGCTGCGTTAGACACTAGTTAAAGTTCATTTTGAAAATCACATCTGTACACAAATATTGGCTCTCTGATAGATTAGTCCAATGGGCAAACTCTTACCGAGCAAGGAGCATACTCTTAGTGCCCTAGAGCCACATGATCAAGACACTTACAAAAGCAGAAAAGCAGCTCAAATCGGCAGGTTCAAGCCTTCCAGACTTACTGATGAACCGTGTGCTACAAAATGTCTGGGCACTTCCTTCTAAAGTAAAGAGAAGCGGGAGCGGAGGAAGGTGCCTGTAAGCCCAGACTTAGAAGGTTGCTCACACAGGAGCTTGAGGAGAACTAGAGCATGTATAAAGATCTTAAGCTTAGCCTGGGCTACATAGAGATGCTGCCCCCAAGCGAATAGATCAATCAAACACACATCATATAAAAATTATTTTTATGGTGTCACGAGAGGAAGGTAGAGTCCATTTCAGAAAGTCACTATGTGAAGAGGTAGGGTAACCAAAAGTACAGCTGTAGTACGTAGCCTTTTACAGTGCACTCGCCACCCCACCCCCACCCCTTACACGAGAGTGAAGAAACAGGGTTTCAGTCCACATTTACCTAATTTCATGTGAAACAAACCAGACCAGTGAAGAAATAACATTTACTTTGTTTTCTAGATTGCTGACTCTATGAAAAAATAATTCTTTGTTGCAAAGTTCAAATTCCAAATAAAGCCAGGGATGGGAATTCAAAAACCCCCTAGAGGAGAGGTTTTAAAATTGAAATCATCTTGAAAATATGTTAGAGAATAAGTATGACATTAACTGTCTTTATCTTCAGCGTTTTGTATTCTTATCTTCTCTTCAGTGTTTTGAATGCAAATTTAGAGTGTTTTTTCCTTATAAGTAACAGGTTTGAACACCACTCAACAAAAATTTTACATATATTCACTCACTTTTCTACATATGCTTATCAATTGAACTGGGAGGTTTATTTGATCTGTGCAGATTGTCTTCCAAATTTAGGCAAGAATACACTGAATAAGAAATCAATATTCAATTTTAGTAACTATATATTTTGACTATGATTTTGTTATATATTAAGTATTCATTAAATCAGTTACATTAACAAGGGAAGGGGAGGGAAGAGGGGAGGAATAGGAGAGAAGTGGAGGAAAAGGGGAGGGAGGAGAGAGGAAGGGGAGGGAAGTAGGGAGGAAGGGGAGAAAAAATAAGGGAAGAGAGAAGGCAAGGGAAGTGGAGCTAACTAAGGAGAAGGAGGAGGAAGAGAAGGAGGAAGAGAAGAAGGAGAAGAGGGAGGGAGGGAGGGAGGGAGGGAGGAGGCATGATTAAAGACAATAGAGAAAAAGACACTAACAGTTAGGAAGATGAGAACAAATGAGGGTCTTGGGTAATGATAATATGCAGCACTTTTGTGGATAAGTACAACAGCATTAAAGGGGGTGGGACCAACAAAAAGATGCCTTAGGCTTAATTATGGTTATGTCGTTTACTAACGCCACAGCTCTGCAAATTAATATTTACATGTCTCCATTTCACTAGCTGTAAAAGAAGGCAACATCTAATACAATGATTTGTGTATTCAACATATAAATAAAAGGTAGCTAAGAAGATTTTACCCATGGCTATACCAACATCATTTCAAGTAAAATGGGGACCCGACCATTGTCCAGATGCACTGGGTCAGGGTAAGGTAGCTGGTCCAAGGAATCCAGGTCCATAGATAAACAAATGCCCTGATATGGTTCCCATTAATTCAGATCATATCTGCTAGGGCACTTGTGTAATGACATCACCAGGATTTCCACAATTTGTGGTTTGAGACCAGCTCTGCTTCATGTGTCTGCTCACATAACCATGTCTGTTTAGCAGGAGAGCAAAGTTAATTACTCTCTGCATCTCGGTATCCCACTTCCCTGAGGGACCTCAGTCTGCTTCAGTGAGTCAAAGGTTAGACACGCCCCCCGCACCCCCACGTTATCATCAGAGAGACGTCCAAGAGCAGCCAGCCTTCCCTGTATGAGGAGCACATCACAGTTGCTTCCTTTATCAAATATTTCCATTATGAATCGCAAAGACATCATTGAGTATATCCATTTTTCTCCTGGCTACTTTTTTCCCTTTTGGGTGTGTGACTATGGGGATTTCTTCTTGCTCTTAGAATCATTGAAAATACAACATTCAAAATTTCAGAACAGAAACATTAAATTCTGCCGCTCATGCGACTGTCCTTGAAACTTCTGTCACTGAATGAGTCCGGAGCACTGTGGTGGGTCTGAAACAGGGCAAGGCAGCAGCTTATGATTCAAAATGCTGGGGGTCATTCTTCTCCTCACCTCCCCACTCTCCTGCAGACCTCGCTTTGGGACAGAGAAAGTTCATAACCATTAATTCACTATTGTGCAACTAGTGCAAATTAAGAAAGCTTCGCATAAGTAACACAATTGGGGTGGCTCAGAGGTTAGGAATACTTACTGCTCTAAAGAGGACCTGAGTCCGCTGCTAGTACCCACACGGCAGTTCACTAATGTCTGTAACTCCGGTCTTATGGGTTCCAGCACCCTTTTCTGATCTCTGTGGGCACTGATCAGGCACACATGTGGTGCACATACAACCATGCAGACACAATACCCATACAGATAAAATAATAAAAGAAACAAATCTTTAAAAAGAGAATAAAATTAGATCCAGGCATGGTGGTACATGCCTGGTAAATCTGTTCAGGGAAGGAAGCTGAGCCAAGGGCTCATGAATTCAAGGCCAGTATGGGTTACATCACAAGACTCCTCTCTGTCTGTCTGTCTGTCTGTCTGTCTGTCTGTCTGTCTGTCTGTCTGTCTGTCTCTCCTTTCTCTCTGTCTGTCTCTGCTTTGTCTGTTTCTTTCTGTCTCTCTGTCTATCTCTGTATCTGTCTGTCTCTGTCTGTCTGTCTATCTATCTATCTCTCTGTTTCTCCTCTCTCTCCCTCCCTCTTCTCTCTCTACTGAGATAGTCTTACTCTATAGTCCAGGCTAATCTCAAACTTGTGTTCTTCCTATCTCAGCTTCTGGCATGCTGACTATTACAGATATATTAGCATTTTCACCTAGTGTAATGGGATGTTTCAAATATATAGACTATTAAGAAATAAACTAAGCCAAAATTGATTTTTTCAGCCTATAAATAGAGTATGTTTATATTTTTTCTGTGTATGCATAGTTCACATACGTATGTATGTAACTACCCAATCCTTGTAGAAATCACAGAGTATACAGAAAATGAATATTGAAGAGAGGGTCATAAAGCTAGGATCAATTATGTTGTGATAGCAAACTCGGTAATTAAATAGGCCATAGTAAGATAACTAACTAGTTTGGGCAGAGGCAGAATTATAGCCATTGTGGGATCTACACCAAAAGAGAATTGCCGTAGGTTTTCCCGTCTTCTGACTTACAGTCTTTGGCTGTTTCCCGTTGGCCAAGCTAATATACTAACCTGCTTATATGGAGGCTAAGAACATGGTCGTCAAAGGTCAGTCCTCTCCCTTCTCCTCCCCCTCCTCATCCTTCCTATTCCCTTCCCTTCCCAAAGGCAACGCAGAGCTGAAGCACTACACACCCAACAGCACAGCCTATACCTTGGATTCTTACCTTTCTCGTTTCAGCAGCTCATAGTCCTTTACTCACCACAAAAAATTGTCTAGTTATGAACTTGTCATGAAAATTGTGTGGGAATACATGTGTAAAGTCTAAGAGTAGCTGGAAAATATTTTGCAAGTTACACTGTTGGAGGAAATATTATGACAGAGTTCTTCCATATGCCATATGCTTTAAGCGGGGCTAGACACAATAGCAACATGGTATCTTGCTAATGGTTTTGAAAGAGTGAATAACACCTGTGCTATAAAGTCCCTCTCTAATGTGCTATAACAACACACCAGGTAACTGGAATATTATCATGAATATATCGCAACTGCTACAAAAAGAAAAAGAGGTCATGCAAAATCTCCACTCTTCTCTAAGGACTGAAGAACCACTGAACCACCATTATAAAGCATTTTTTTAAAACTGTCCCTTGGTGTGTGTGTGTGTGTGTGTGTGTGTGTGTGTGTGTGTGTGTGTGTGTGTGTGTTTGCATTTGCATAGAACATGTATAGCTACTGATTCAGAAAGCTGACTGATTCAGACATCACTTTCCTTCATTTAAGAATTCAACCAATTTCCTCAAATTAAAAATTATTTATGTATGTTGTATGTGCAGGTGTTCATGTGTTGTGGAGATGCTTGTGTATGCAAGCATACACTCATGCATTTGTGCGTGTGTGCGTGTGTGTGTCTGTGTGTGTGTGTGTGTGTGTGTGTGTGTGTGTGAACAAGAACATGTGTATGCCACAGACATGTGTATAGGATAGAGGAAAACCTTGTGTGAGGGTCCTCCTTTTTCATCCTTGTTGACTGCAACAAACTTCTTTCTCCTGGGCTGGTACCACTCCCTGTTAGCAGCTTTCCTCAGCAGATAGCCCACGGCTCTGGCCTCTCGAACATCTTGAGGTCTTCAAGGCAACTCCAACATTACAGCTTCTTGTTTCAATGTCTGGGATCTACAGATGATCTTCTGGGCTCTTCCTAAGGGCTGGTGTCACTTCTTCAACTCTGCCCTCTGTAGCACTCTAAGCTCAGGTTGATTCACTGCCACTGCCATTCTTGGTAATCATCCCATGGTACCAGCATCTCTAAAACCATGGGTCTTTGGCCACAACTAGTCTTCACCAATAGCCTCTCATAGGCTCTCTCCATGGTGCCAAGCCTCAACTCCTTTGCATGATTTCTTCAGTCCTGGGCCACCAATTGCAACTGAGGTTGCACCTTCAGCAGTGGCCTTCCATGGCCCCTCACAGTGCTGAGCCTCAGCTGCTCTTCATGACCCCTTTGTGCCTTCAAAACCAGTACCACCTGGGTGACTCTTACACATCACCAAGTCCAGCTGCAGCATGAGGTACAGCCTTGCCCATCTCTGGATCACAGTTGTTTTGTGATCTCAGAAAACACCTCCCAGATGATTTCACCTCAGTGATGCTGGTCTCTTCTTAATCACTGCTAATTTCTTAGCTCCAGCTCACCAGTGTCAATTGTCCCAGTCATCCCTTCTATTCTTGACTCTAAAGCCAGAGCCACATGGCTGAAGCTGCTGTATTCTGCTGCTTGCCAGGGCTGGAACATGGGCCCCCTTATTCTATTACCAGCTTTCTGTTTTCTAATTTCCTCACTGCCAAAGCTTTGCTGTCATAGAACTTGCTCTGTAGATTGATCTTGAACTCAGAGATTTGCATGGCTCTGTTTCCTGGGATTAAAGGCATGGGCCACCTCACCTGGATTTAAGCTTTTCTTCACTTACAACTTGTTCTGTCACAGGCTGGCATCACAAACCATCAGAGCTCCCATAGACTCATGTGCTTGAACAAGCCTATGGAGGTCGGAGAGTGGAATGTTATGGTTTATATATGCTCAACCTAGGGAGTGGCACTATTAGGAGATGTGGCCTTTTGGAGTAGGTATGTCACTGTGGGTGTAGGCTTAAAACCCTCACCCCAGCTTCCTAGAAGTCAGTCTTCCACTAGCAGCCCTCAGATGAAGATGTAGAACTCTCAGCTCTGCATATACCATGCCTTCTAGATGCTGCTCTGTTCCCACCTTGATGATAATGGACTGAACCTCTGAACCTGTAAGCCAGCTCCTATTAAATGTTGTCCTTTATGAAAGTTGCCTTGGTCATGGTGTCTATTCACAGCAGTAGAACCCTAAGTAAGACAATGAGCTAAGCCAAGCCAGACTCAGAATGACAATTCTGTGCTTTCTTTCAAATATGGGAGATAGGGTCAGGGAGGACATGACACTAGAGGGTACTAGTGATAAAGAAGGGAAATGATAAAAAAGAAGGAGGCAGAGAATAAGAGGGTAATTAGAAATAGATAGCATCACACATTGACATGTCGTAATAAAATTTCTGACATGGCACAGTTATTGGATGCTAATAAAAATTAATAAAGAAATGAAAGAGACATACTACATATTTCCCTTATATGTGGAATCAAAAGATAATATCATGAAAGTTGAAAGATATTAATAGATAAGAAGAAAGTAATCAAGGGGTGGAGAAAGAAGAGAATAACGGTAGTAGATATAATTAAAAGTTGTTATATGCATATATGGAAATACCACAATGAAATTGCTTGTTCTGTATAATGAATATGTGTTATTTTATTTTTAAAAAATAAAAAAGTGGACACCCTATAGGGCTTGCAATTCATACAACTCCTCTTCCTCTTAACCTTGGGTAAAGAACCCAGGCTTATACTCTAAACGAAAACCTCCTCCTTTTTAAAATAACTGGTGAAATATGCAGACTCTGGGCCATCAAATGTGCTCCTTACAACTTTATTTACATAACCTCAAGCACAAAGAGCTATGACAATAACAAAAGAACCCACTCAAGGGAATACTGTACAGTGAGAGCATCACCTTGGGCTATGAAGGGAAGAATTAAAGTTGGTAGAGTATTACAAGGCAACACAAAGGAAAGATAAACTCTGAACTTTAAAAGCATTAAGTGTGTTTTGTTCTTCCCCTTTTCTTATACTCTCTCAACAGTGATGATATAAACTACCAGATTGGGCCACAGGGCCAGAATGTTTACAGAGTAGGAGCCCCCATGACAAATCCAAGCTAAAACTGTCCATATTCAAGATGTCTATGCAAAGGCCAAACAAAGGTAGGGACAAGATTATTACCAAAGAAAAGCTTAATAAACCCCCTTTAGTAGCTCTTTATTAACTTAAAAACCACTTGGAAGTTCACAAAATTGAGCAATGCCCTAGCTGGCCATTAGCTTTCCTGTAGAACATAGCTTTGATATATGGTTTATTATAACAATTCCTTAGGGTGCTTTGCAGAAATGGGAAAGTTTTGTTTATGGAAAATACTCTTTACAAGAGCCTGATTAATGACTAAAACAGGATAAAAGACTTGCTATCTCCACCTTAATATTGTATCTCTTCTTTGTCCCACCTCAGAACATTTGAGTCAAATTCTATGCAGTCTGCATGTGGGCATGTGATTGTTTGGAAAATGATCTATCTAGCCAAGACTACTGTACGTTGGAACTGACCATTTGCAGTACTTTATATCATGTCTTCATGTGCTTTTTTATAACCCAAACACTGGAGGTTTATAAGCACTGTCTTAAGACCAGGATGTTAGTGCCAGTTCACGATGTCTGCTATAACTCAAATGGATGGAGTTGAACACCATCTATTTCATTAAGAATGGCATATTTTGAAATCTTGCCTATGGCTAGTTAACAATCATCAAAATTAAGTCTGTCTCCGAAGCAAAACAGCTTATTAGATCCCTTTGGTCACCATGCAGGATGTAATCCCTGTCTCCATCACTGCCATTTCCCTTCAGCTGGATGCAGTGTTAGCTTACGTGGGCTGATGTCACAATAAAGTTTCACTTATCTTTTTTGTAAACTATAGCTTGGTCTCGTTTCCATTGTTTTCAAGTAAAGGGCAGGAAAAAGAAGAACCCATCAAGTAGCAAAAACCAGCTGTAAGTGGTGCCTCAATATAGGACTTGGAAGTTAAGGATAAAGATGGGAAATTTGATTTCAAGTGCCATAGAGGAAATGGCAGGGGATGAAGGAATGGGTTTTTCCAAGAGGCCAACAAAAAGTTTATTGTGGCTGCTACTGCTGGGATATCCCAACTTTGCTCCCAGATGGTCTGTCTATCTGTCTGCCTATCTTTCTTTCTTTCTTTCTTTCTTTCTTTCTTTCTTTCTTTCTTTCTTTCTTTCTTTCTTTTTTTCTTTCTTTCTTTCTTCCCTCCTTCCTTCCTTCCTTCTTTCCTTCCTCCCTCCCTTCCTTTTCTTTTCTTTTTTTGGTTTATTTTATTTCCAAAAAAAAGTTGGAAGAATGACTGAGCAGTTGGAAAAATTACAGGTGGAAATAGAGGGCCTGAGAAACAAACAAACAAAATGTCTGAATGGGAAAACAAAAGGGGTCATTCTACGCTCTCATTTCATGCGATGTTTGGAATTCTGGAAACTTTGCAGGAGGTTTTAATGCTAGGGCCCTGAGAGGCAGGGGTGAGTAATTGTTGGTTGTCCAGGGGACTTGGCTGCAGTTTGTTAGTAGTTCTCTCTCTCTCTCTCTCTCTCTCTCTCTCTCTCTCTCTCTCTCTCTCTCTCCCCCTTTCCTCTCCTATCTAGTGATAGGGGGTTGAACTGGGCGGGGGATAAAGAGTGGGAAAAAGAAGAACCCACAAGGTAGCAAAGACCAGATACATTCATGTCCCAAAATCTGTCTGTCCAGTATCATTATTATATCCCCCAAAGTGGTAGGTAATATAGGAAGATAATGAGTGCACCTCATTCTTATTATTTATTAGGTTAAAACAACTCTTGTAGTATAATAAAGTAATATGCAAGCTGACCAAGAAGATCAATTAATAGTCCTATCCAGCTATAAAGTCTATGAATCACAGCAATAGCTGAACTGACAAGACATACTCAGTGGTGCAACAGTGGCACTTATGTCTTGGTGGCAATTAATAGCTGTCTAACTCCTTAAGGCCCACTTGATAGAGGGGGATACATGCCTGGTATTATAAACCTAGCCAGCTATCCTTGTCTGGCAAGGCATAGACCCAACAGAACCATTTTCCTAGCCAGTCTAAGTTCTAGATGTATTTTTGATACTTAAACTCATGGGTAATTTTCAACTCTAATCAAAGAAACTTCTCTTTGCAGCAGGAGAAGCTTCTACATAGATACAGAAATGGCCAAAATGCAGAGAATAAGTAACCTCATAGTGCTCAGCCTAAACTGATAAATCTATAACTCTACATCTGAGGCTCATGAAACACTGCAAATAAGTGGGTAGCAGACTAGAGCTAGAGGACTAGACAGTATCTTCTAGACAGAAGGCTGTTGTATACATCAAGTATCAATAATATTGTTGTCTAAACTAGACATGCATAATGACAACATCAGTTGACAGTCAGCAATACTCCACCCCTGAATGAAAAGATCAAAAGGAATGAATGAATGGAGAGAAAAAGAGGATGGGAGAATCAATTTTCTATAGGGACAAGATTCCTGACAAGTTACTCAATCTCAAGGAGTCAGCCCTAAGCACATGTATGAAAGAACAATAAATAAACTCATACAGAGTGTGTGTGTGTGTGTCTGTGTGTGTGTGTGTGTGTGTGTGTGAGAGAGAGAGAGAGAGAGAGAGAGAGAGAGAGAGAGAGAGAGAGAGAGAGAGAGAAGACTCAGTATGGTGTGAAGAAGAGGGTATGGGTTTGTGAGGGATTGTGAAGGACACAGGAGGAGTTGAAAAGGAGGAGGAAAAGGTGAAAATGAGGTAGATAAACTAGTGCATAAAATTCTAAAAGACCTTAAATTAAAAACAGAAAAACAGAAATTAGACCTAACCGGACAGTCTTACAGCATAACTGCTATATTACCGTAAAGCTAACGGTGAGTTGATGTTACTCGGCTGTGGGACTTGACATATCTATTGTAACTTTCACTACATACTCATCCTTCCGTCTCTTCATAAACTCATTCTGGATTTATAATTTTCTATGGTTTTAGTAGTTATTTGTCATATATATAATTCAACAGAATTATATTTAAAAATTGTCTTCTAGCCAACCTTTCAAAGATTTAAGTATCTTTTAGAGTATAAGAACTGTAAAATTTTCTTTTTTTTATATATTTTTTTTATTAACTTGAGTATTTCTTATATATATTTCAAGTGTTATTCCCTTTCCCGGTATCCGGGCAAACATCCCCCTCCCCCCTCCCCTTCCTTATGGGTGTTCCCCTCCCAACCCTCCCCCCATTGCCGCCCTCCCCCCACCAGTCTAGTTCACTGGGGGTTCAGTCTTAGCAGGACCCAGGGCTTCCCCTTCCACTGGTGCTCTTACTAGGATATTCATTGCTACCTATGAGGTCAGAGTCCAGGGTCAGTCCATGTATAGTCTTTAGGTAGTGGCTTAGTCCCTGGAAGCTCTGGTTGCTTGGCATTGTTGTACATATGGAGTCTCGAGCCCCTTCAAGCTCTTCCAGTTCTTTCTCTGATTCCTTCAACGGGGGTCCTATTCTCAGTTCAGTGGTTTGCTGCTGGCATTCGCCTCTGTATTTGCTGTATTCTGGCTGTGTCTCTTAGGAGCGATCTACATCCGGCTCCTGTCGGTCTGCACTTCTTTGCTTCATCCATCTTGTCTAATTGGGTGGCTATATATGTATGGGCCACATGTGGGGCAGACTCTGAATGGGTGTTCCTTCAGTCTCTGTTTTAATCTTTGCCTCTCTCTTCCCTGCCAAGGGTATTCTTGTTCCCCTTTTAAAGAAGGAGTGAAGCATTCACATTTTGATCATCCGTCTTGAGTTTCATTTGCTCTAGGCATCTAGGGTAATTCAAGCATTTGGGCTAATAGCCACTTATCAATGAGTGCATACCATGTATGTCTTTCTGTGATTGGGTTAGCTCACTCAGGATGATGTTTTCCAGTTCCAACCATTTGCCTACGAATTTCATAAAGTCGTTGTTTTTGATAGCTGAGTAATATTCCATTGTGTAGATGTACCACATTTTCTCTATCCATTCCTCTGTTGAAGGGCATCTGGGTTCTTTCCAGCTTCTGGCTATTATAAATAAGGCTGCAATGAACATAGTGGAGCACGTGTCTTTTTTATATGTTGGGGCATCTTTTGGGTATATGCCCAAGAGAGGTATAGCTGGATCCTCAGGCAGTTCAATGTCCAATTTTCTGAGGAACCTCCAGACTGATTTCCAGAATGGTTGTACCAGTTTGCAATCCCACCAACAATGGAGGAGTGTTCCTCTTCCTCCACATCCTCGCCAGCATCTGTTGTCCCCTGAGTTTTTGATCTTAGCCATTCTCACTGGTGTGAGGTGAAATCTCAGGGTTGTTTTGATTTGCATTTCCCTTATGACTAAAGATGTTGAACATTTCTTTAGGTGTTTCTCAGCCATTCGGCATTCCTCAGCTGTGAATTCTTTGTTTAGCTCTGAACCCCATTTTTTAATAGGGTTATTTGTTTCCCTGCGGTCTAACTTCTTGAGTTCTTTGTATATTTTGGATATAAGGCCTCTATCTGTTGTAGGATTGGTAAAGATCTTTTCCCAATCTGTTGGTTGCCGTTTTGTCCTAACCACAGTGTCCTTTGCCTTACAGAAGCTTTACAGTTTTATGAGATCCCATTTGTCGATTCTTGATCTTAGAGCATAAGCCATTGGTGTTTTGTTCAGGAAATTTTTTCCAGTGCCCATGTGTTCCAGATGCTTCCCTAGTTTTTCTTCTATTAGTTTGAGTGTGTCTGCTTTGATGTGGAGGTCCTTGATCCACTTGGACTTAAGCTTTGTACAGGGTGATAAGGATGGATCGATCTGCATTCTTCTACAAGTTGCCTAATTTTAATAAAAGTATATATACATATATATAGATATAGAGATACATAGATATATATGTACACAAGTAGTGGTAAAACTAATTAACACAATCACCATTTCACAAAATTATCATGAATTTGAGGTAAACTAGTTAAGATTTATCCTTTTTGAGAAAATTCAAGTGTGTAATATAGTGTTTATTTGCTTATGAAGATAATGACTAGCGTTCAGCGTATTGTCCTTCAGCCTCCATTGGGATGGAATTGCAGGCATGAACCATCAAGTCTGCTGACCATGCCGAATTCAGAATTTTATATATATATATATATATATATATATATATATATATATATATATATATATATGTTCTAGATGTATTTTCGATACTTAAACTCACGGGTAATTTTCAACTCTCATCAAAGAAACTTCTCTTATTCATATATATATATATGAATATTCATATATATATATTCATATATATATATATATGGCGAATCAATATTTGTCCATGGACAGCAACCAACCAATCTTGCACCAGATTCACAATTGCATCAGAACCCCAATATCACAACATAGGGTAAAAGGCTCTTTATAAAGATTTGGCACAGTGAAAAATCAGAATTTTGTGTGCAGGAGAAAGGAAGAAGAGGGGAAGAGAAAGGAGGAAAGGGCAGTATTTTACAGATACAGGTCTAGGAAGGACTTCCTGAATAGGACTCCATTTGCTCATGAATTAAAGCTAACAATTGACACATGAGATCTCATAACACTGAAAATCACTGTGAAGGTTCCCCCGAAAGTTAGAAAGAGATTAATCATGTAATCTACTTACTTGATTCTTGGCATAGATACTTAAGAAAACATTCCACTCCAAACAGGTGTTCATCCATGTTTATTGCTCTTTATTCACGATAGCCAGGAAGTGGAAACAGCCTAGATGTTCATCAGTGAATAAATGGGTGACTGGGTCTAACCAAGCTCCAGAAACAGACCCAACTGGGGACTTCAACTGTTCAATGTGAGTTCTTAGGAAGATTCTGTGGACTTCTCAGTCCTAATCAGAATTCTTCTTACCACACTCCTCCCCACTCAAGGGTTAAGGATCATTGTAGAAGAGGGGAAAAGAAAGAACAAGAGACAGTAGTGATGGGTAACTACAGAGAAGCAGTGTGTTCCAGACGCAATAGAACAGGGCAGTTACTTATAAACTTGTGAACTAACAGTGGTTGTGAAACCATGCATAAGATCTGAGCAAACCCAAACCAAACAAATTCCCAGCATGAAGGGGAGAGTGTACATGAAGTCCACTTCCTAGCCGAGGAGCCACTGATAACTAATAGTTGCCAGGAGAGAGAGGGAAAATTTACTTTATGTAACAGTGTGGACCATGGTAGGGCTAACATACATAAGACATGATACTTAGGCACATACCTAAGAGCATCTAGGCAGCACTAAAGGACTGTGCAGTAGGCTTTGTTTGAATTTTTAAAAATAGATTTATTTGTTTATTTTATGAATATGAGTAAAATGTAGCTGTCTTTAGAAACACCAGAAGAGGGCATCAGATCCCATTACAGATGGTTGTGAGCCATCATGGAATTGCTGGGAATTGAACTCAGGACCTCTGGAAGACGAGACAGTACACTAAACTGCTAAGCCATCTCTCCAGCTCTGTTTTGATTTTTTCAAAACAAGGACACAAAGTTGGGTGGGAGAGGAATGGAATGGGAGTGGATCTTGGAGGAGTTTGGAAGTTCTGAACATGATACAAATAATTTATATGTAATATGTGTATATTTACATATAATTTATTAATAGATATCAAATATAAAGTGAATTTTCCAAGGTTTATCAATTTTGAACTGTGGTTTGCAGATCCACTCACCCTACATTGGGAGCAGAGCAGTCCACAATTGAGGCCAAGCCTCCAGAATGGAGTATGGAGTCTCTCTGCTCTTTTCTGAAGTTTCCTTTTCTCTCTTTAATATTGAAATTAGCTTTCACCCTCCATCACTGTTCACCTCTTTCCAATATATTCTCCATGGATTCTCACAAACTCTGTGTGGACATTCTCTTCCCTTCCAGATACATGTTTTTCAAAGATAAGTACCATTGTGTCTCACTGTGTACCCACAACTGGTTTCTAAATTACAGAAATTTATTTGTCTCTGTTTGCCTCTACTGAGGGCTGGGTTAAAGGCATGAAGAGCAGTGGTTCCAGTTATATACTATTTTTATTATCTGTGATGGTTTGGATATGCTTGGCTCAGGGAATGGCCATATTAAGAGGTGTGGCCTTCTACCTAAAGACTATACATGGACTGACCCTGGACTCTGACCTCATAGGTAGCATTGAATATCCTAGTAAGATCACCAGTGGAAGGGGAAGCCCTGGGTCCTGCTAAGACTGAACCCCCAGTGAACGTGATTGTTGGGGGGAGAGCGGCAACGGGGGGAGGATGGGGAGGGGAACACCCATAAGGAAGAGGAGGGGGAGGGCCTAGGGGGATGTTGGCCCATAAACCGGGAAAGGGAATAACATTCGAAATGTAAATAAGAAATACTCAAGTTAATTAAAAAAAAAAGAGGTGTGGCCTTGTTGAAGTAGGTGTGTCACTGTGGGCGTGGGCTTAAGACCCTCACCCTAGCTGCCTGGAAGTCAGTCTTCCACTAGCAGCCTTCGGATGAAGATGTAGAACTCTGAGCTTTGCCTGCATCATGCCTATCTAGATGCTGCCCTGTCCCCATCTTGATGATGACAGACTGAACCTCTGAACCTGTAAGCCAGTCCCAATTAAATATTGTCCTTTATAAGAATTGCCTTGGTCATGGTGTCTATTCACAGCAATAAAACCCTAACTAAGACGTTATCCTAGCTAACTTTACAAATCAATCAGCTTCGTTGTAACTCACTCTTTCTTTCTTCTCTCCTTCTCTTCTTCCCTTCTTCTTACTTTCTCCCTTCTTTTCTTTCTTCTTTTTCCTTCCTTCCTTCCTTCCTTCCTTCCTTCCTTCCTTCTTTCCCAGTCCTGGGATTAAATCTGAGCCCACACTAGGTAAGCACTCTCCACTGGGCTACATTCCTAGCCGTATTTGATTTTCTGATGCTCAGGATTGCACCTAGGACCTCACATAGTGACATTTTCATCAAACATGTATATAATATACTTCAACCACTGAGTTTATAGCCTTTAAGTGCCAACTTTCAATTTATAAATAATACAATGCTAACTTTTGCAAATCTAAGATAAATTCCAAGAAATAAACGTGCGAGGTAGAGGATATAATCAACTTTTTAAGTTCTTGTGACATTGTCTTATGAAAATACATTTTTAAAAATACACACAGGAAATTACCCACGAGAATTATCAGCATTTAAATAGTATTCATTAAGCATTATTCTTTTTTCAAATCACTGTTATTGCTATCAGATATATGTAGGGACAAGGAGTTAAGTGGTCATGCACCAATAACTTTATAGTGGAAAAGTATTTTCTTCCCTATAATATTTTCTCTCCTCTCCCTGTTCCCCTCTCTGTTCCCCCTCCCCATTCCTGCCTCCCCTCTGTGTGTATGTGTGTATAGCCATTTCTATCTTCTCTTCCCTTCTCCCATTCCTTTCATGTCCTGTCCTCTAGACTAGGTCTTTCTTACTAAGGTTAGTGAAGTGTTATTAATTTATTAAAGACTTATCAGACAACAAAAGGAGATCAAGGGGATACAGATCGGAAAAGAAGAGGTCAAAATATCACTATTTGCAGACGACATGATAGTATATTTAAGTGATCCCAAAAGTTCCACCAGAGAACTACTAAAGCTGATAAACAACTTCAGCAAAGTGGCTGGGTATAAAATTAACTCAAATAAATCAGTTGCCTTCCTCTATACAAAAGAGAAACAAGCCGAGAAAGAAATTAGGGAAACGACACCCTTCATAATAGACCCAAATAATATAAAGTACCTCGGTGTGACTTTAACAAAGCAAGTAAAAGATCTGTACAATAAGAACTTCAAGACACTGAAGAAGGAAATTGAAGAAGACCTCAGAAGATGGAAAGATATCCCATGCTCATGGATTGGCAGGATTAATATAGTAAAAATGGCCATTTTACCAAAAGCAATCTACAGATTCAATGCAATCCCCATCAAAATACCAATCCAATTCTTCAAAGAGTTAGACAGAACAATTTGCAAATTCATCTGGAATAACAAAAAACCCAGGATAGCTAAAGCTATCCTCAACAATAAAAGGACTTCAGGGGGAATCACTATCCCTGAACTCAAGCAGTATTACAGAGCAATAGTGATAAAAACTGCATGGTATTGGTACAGAGACAGACAGATAGACCAATGGAATAGAATTGAAGACCCAGAAATGAACCCACACACCTATGGTCACTTGATTTTTGACAAAGGAGCCAAAACCGTCCAATGGAAAAAAGATAGCATTTTCAGCAAATGGTGCTGGTTCAACTGGAGGTCAACATGTAGAAGAATGCAGATCGATCCATGCTTATCACCCTGTACAAAGCTTAAGTCCAAGTGGATCAAGGACCTCCACATCAAAGCAGACACACTCAAACTAATAGAAGAAAAACTAGGGAAGCATCTGGAACACATGGGCACTGGAAAAAATTTCCTGAACAAAACACCAATGGCTTACGCTCTAAGATCAAGAATTGACAAATGGGATCTCATAAAACTGCAAAGCTTCTGTAAGGCAAAGGACACTGTGGTTAGGACAAAACGGCAACCAACAGATTGGGAAAAGATCTTTACCAATCCTACAACAGATAGAGGCCTTATATCCAAAATATACAAAGAACTCAAGAAGTTAGACCACAGGGAAACAAATAACCCTATTAAAAAATGGGGCTCAGAGCTAAACAAAGAATTCACAGCTGAGGAATGCCGAATGGCGGAGAAACACCTAAAGAAATGTTCAACATCTTTAGTCATAAGGGAAATGCAAATCAAAACAACCCTGAAATTCCACCTCACACCAGTGAGAATGGCTAAGATCAAAAACTCAGGGGACAACAGATGCTGGCGAGGATGTGGAGAAAGAGGAACACTCCTCCATTGTTGTTGGGATTGCAAACTGGTACAACCATTCTGGAAATCAGTCTGGAGGATCCTCAGAAAATTGGACATTGAACTGCCTGAGGATCCAGCTATACCTCTCTTGGGCATATACCCAAAAGATGCCCCAACATATAAAAAAGACACATGCTCCACTATGTTCATTGCAGCCTTATTTATAATAGCCAGAAGCTGGAAAGAACCCAGATGCCCTTCAACAGAGGAATGTGGTACATCTACACAATGGAATATTACTCAGCTATCAAAAACAACGACTTTATGAAATTCGTAGGCAAATGGCTGGAACTGGAAAATATCATCCTGAGTGAGCTAACCCAAACACAGAAAGACATACATGGTATGCACTCACTGATAAGTGGCTATTAGCCCAAATGCTTGAATTACCCTAGATGCCTAGAACAAATGAAAGTCAAGACGGATGATCAAAATGTGAATGGTTCACTCCTTCTTTAAAAGGGGAACAAGAATACCCTTGGCAGGGAAGAGAGAGGCAAAGATTAAAACAGAGACTGAAGGAACACCCATTCAGAGCCTGCCCCACATGTGGCCCATACATATATAGCCACCCAATTAGACAAGATGGATGAAGCAAAGAAGTGCAGACCGACAGGAGCCGGATGTAGATCGCTCCTGAGAGACACAGCCAGAATACAGCAAATACAGAGGCGAATACCAGCAGCAAACCACTGAACTGAGAATAGGACCCCCGTTGAAGGAATCAGAGAAAGAACTGGAAGAGCTTGAAGGGGCTCGAGACCCCATATGTACAACAATGCCAAGCAACCAGAGCTTCCAGGGACTAAGCCACTACCTAAAGACTATACATGGACTGACCCTGGACTCTGACCTCATAGGTAGCAATGAATATCCTAGTAAGAGCACCAGTGGAAGGGGAAGCCCTGGGTCCTGCTAAGACTGAACCCCCAGTGAACTAGACTGTTGGGGGGAGGGCGACAATGGGGGGAGGGTGGGGAGGGGAACACCGATAAGAAAGGGGAGGGGGGAGGGGGATGTTTGCCCGGAAACTGGGAAAGGGAATAACACTCGAAATGTATATAAGAAATACTCAAGTTAATAATAAAAAAAAAAGAAAAAAAAGAATTATCTTGCTATAAACTTAGTCATCATTTTCCTTCCTATACTTTTTAAAAATCTATTTGTTTCCTTTCTTATTACTATAAATGTGTTTTGGGTTTTAATATCATTAAAAAATCTGATTATTTCAAAGTAAATCAACTGGATTGTAGGCAGCTCCTTGTCAGCTCGTGATCAGTCTGCCTATCTATCTATCTATCTATCTATCTATCTATCTATCTATCTATCTATAATCTATCATTCTATCCTATGCATCCATCTATCATATATATATATATATATATATATATATATATATATATATATATATATAATCTATCTATCATCTCTCTACCTATGCCTCTATTTGAGGTCAGAGCTAGGTTCTTAGTTACTATGTCAGAGATTGTTAGCAACTTGTCTTCACAGAACATTCACTGCAAAGTTCTGGACATTTTCTTCCCAATCTTTGTTTCAACCTTCTTTTTTTCCAACATAATATTTTTGTTGATTATTTGGGAATTTCATCGAACTCACTCCAATCAAATTTGCCTCCCATTCCTCCAAGGTCTACCTTCTCACTCTGTGCCCCTCCCCCCAAAAAAGAAAAGAAAAAAAACCCCAAATCCAACTTGTGCTGCCCATATACTCATTGGAACATGGTTAAACTCCCAGTGGCCTGCCCCTTAAAGATAACTGAGTGCTTTCTCACCCCCACCTCACCCCAATATCCACACTCCAGAGACCATAAATTGTGAAGAGATACACTTTAGCTTTGTTATCACAATTTTCAAGGAATCTCCTCAGCAATCTCATGCTTAGATTCTCCCCCCTTCTCTGTCTCTCTCTCCTTCCTTCCTTCCTTCCTTCCTTCCTTCCTTCCTTCCTTCCTTCCTTCCTTCTTTCCTTCCTATTTGAAGGGTGGGAGAGGTTGTCACAGAAGCCTTCGGTGTCTCTCATTCTCAATTGAGTCTGGAGTCATCAAAACCACTGTAACAGAAGCTTCCTTGCCCATAACAATCAGCATCTGCACAGATCATAGACCTTTACATGGTCCCCAGTGTCAGCATGGACCACAAAACTCATCATGGCCTCCAGCAGCACAGACCATACACATAAACATGGCCTCCAGTGATAAGTAACATGGACCACAGACATTGACATGGCCTCTACTTCTTTTAGAACATTGAACCCTTTTATATTTATTACACAATTTTCTTTTTAAAATATTTGCTGTTTCATTTACCCTTTCTTCTTTACATTCCCTCTCTTAAAAAAAAATCTACTTTTAACATTTGCATGCAAGAATGCGATGAATTTTTTTTCATTTTTATCACCCATCACCCTTTTTCATTTCTCTGGAATACTTATTGTCAGCAAATCCCCCTTCTACTTCCATGTATTTATTGTACATGACTTCCTATATTTAATATGGGCTGTTGAATGAGGATGGGTGAAAAGAGGTCCACTGGAACAGGGCAACTTATTAGTAGCTACACCTTTAAAGAAAGTTACAATTCTTCCCCAGCCACCATTAACTGCCCATAGTCCCACTGGGAGATGTAGGGCATTCTGAGTCCTTCACTATTCCATAATGAAGTCCTTAATGGGCCCATTTTTGTGCAAGTCTTGTGTAAGTAACCATAGTTACAATGAATTCATGCACGAAATGTCCATGTGCCCAGAAGATGGCTTTCTGGAATGCACCTCCCTAACTCCTGGCTGTACCTTTTTACTGTATCCTTTCCTATGTTTGTCCCTGAACTTTTGAGCATGAGACAGATAACCCATTGTTCTCAGCACTTCACCCAGTTATTGATCTCTGAGTTAACTGCTATCCACTATAATAAGAAACTTCCCTGACATAGACTGAGAGAACCACAAATCTATGACTATAAACACGAGTATTTAGAAGGCAGCTTGACTAATTCATTTAGCAAAATTATAATAATGCACTTGACTTCATGGCCTATGATGTCCCCAGCTCTTGTCTAAGTTTATAATACCAAATATGAGATCCTTCTTATGGAGTCAGCTTGAAATCCTATGAGAAAATCCATGTTATGTTGTTATAATCCCTGTTATATTCAAGCCACAATTGCACCAATATCATATGTACTATTTTATAAATTTATTTAAAATGCAATTAAATAAAAATATTTACCTGGGCATGATGGTGCACAACTTTGATCATAGTCCCCAGAAGGCAGAAGGTGTGCATCTCTATGAGTTGGAGGCCACCCAAGTCTGCATACCAAGCTCTAGGCCAACCATGGTTACATAGTGAGACCTTGTGTCACAAAAATAAAAGTAAAAAAAATTGTGCAGAAGTCCTCCTATAAGGATGGCCGATGCTTTCCCTAGCTGTCATAGGTTATCAAACAAGTATCCAGTATCAGGTGTGGGATGCCTCCCTCTGAGTTGTTGGACAGGGAAGTTTCCAAAGTTCCCCCAAACAGTACAAGCTATTGACACTACTCTTAGTTGTCCATCAAAACTTCGTGGTAAGACCATATTGCTGGTGGCACCAGTCCTACACTCTGATCACAGGACAAGAATTAACAAGCAGGACCTGAGATGGAAGCCTCCTCCCTGCTGGGTAGTGTTAGTAGTGTCAGAAGGTCCTTTGCAGGCTGTTGGGGCAGAAAAGTCATCATCAGTATTAACCAGCCTGGAACCCTAAAGACCACACTAATGATCAGGCTGGCAAGATGTGCACACCTGTCTCTTGTAGCCATCACACTTCAGACACTCTTTCCCCTAGATTGAAATCCACAATCACCACTTATACAAACAACTCAACTTCTCACTCAGGTTCCCAACCTCTCAAATAGGCATAAGGTTTATAACGCCTGTCTATTGAGTGAAAGCTTACGTCTACTTCTCTAAACTCACGTATACGAGAAATATAACTTCATTTCTAGAAAACAAAAAAAGACTCCAAGCCTCGCTGTCTACATTTCTGTGAGTTGAAACCCATTTATTAATAACCTATTTATGCTAGAACCTCAAATGTTTTCTGTTTTCTTAGAAAAATGTATGGGTAATATGGGCCATGGGTCTTTATGGTATCGTTGGCATTTCTGATATCCTATGTTCCTCAAATGCAAGCAAACACTGAAACCACAGCAGCACTGTCTCTGTAGTAAATGTGGATGCAGCCATCTTTGGCACGGTTATGGGTACTGTAGCTGTGTTACCCCAGATGTTCTCAAACTAATACTCTTCTTGCAACTACTGCCTCACAAGGAAGCCAGGGTCTCCCCTTCCTAGAGAGCCATAGACCAACTCTCTTTACTTGATCTAAGGACTCGATGTGTATTGGGAATTTTTTTGTTTTTGTTTTTTTGTTTTTTGTTTTTTGTTTTTGGAGGAATTTTTCACCCCATGTCATTTTGAGACCATGATTAAAAGGACATTATCTAAAATGAGTTGAGCTTTAAGAAATAAATTTAGAGCATCCCTGTCCTCTTCTGCCTTCAGCTCTTGTCTGAAGAAGTGACACATGGAGTTAGTTAATTTTATGAATAAAAGGAATGAGGGACAAATGAGAGGAGGAAACATATCTAATTACTAATCTCAAAAATGTTTCCTAGCCAAATGAGGATTTAATGAGACTCTGCTGTCCTTTCTCTCGCTTTGTGTTTTAC
The DNA here is from genome assembly GCF_021556685.1 of Rattus norvegicus. Classification (NCBI taxonomy): domain Eukaryota; kingdom Metazoa; phylum Chordata; class Mammalia; order Rodentia; family Muridae; genus Rattus; species Rattus norvegicus. Next base: position 96,330,242 of record NC_141541.1, on the reverse strand, counting down.
AATCTTTTCATGTGTTTGTTTCCTCTTTCTAGCAGCAAAACGCAGGGAATGGGAGGTGCAGAAGGAATCATCATCCTCATGGGCAACTTTCTTTGTGAAAATGAACTGACTTATCCCAGTCTGTCTAGACGCGAGTTTTTCTGAGTCATCTAACGAGTCATCTAACAGGGACTGGATGGAAATAGTGACAGGCCATTTATTTACTCTCTTGGCTGTCCTTGAACTTGGAATTGCAGAATCATTCCCTTTTAGAGTCTGGAAAGTTCTAACAGTGTGAGCCCTGAGATCCTGGATTTTTTTTCCCTTGGGGATGGAGGGAAGGAGATTTAAACCTCTACTTGTATCCTTGGGGTGAATTAACCATCGTCTCACACAGTATGCCCTTCCACTGTGTAATCACTTAGTAAACCCTTGCTAATTGGCAACAAGCCCTGCTCTACTTGTGGGAAATGCTGAGGTAAAATAAACTAGCCTTGCCACCTTGCTTCCTTAATCACCCCAGGGAAGAGTTATTAGTGGCTCCACACCATGACTCAAAATAGATGTCCTGTTCAAGAAAACCTGAAGAAAACCTCAGACTACAGGCTGGTTTCTGTAAGCATTTACATGGGTATTTCAGTAAGACATGAAGGGAGTGTTTGAGCCGCCCATCAGAGAAAGCCCTTGTTATTGGCAGAGAAGCCATTGCAGTATGAATCATTCATTTATCATGTGGTTACAGAGAACTTTCTCTTTCTCAACTCAAGATTCTTCCTACCTTAACAAATAGAAAACTCTACCAGAAGTAGCCAATTTTGTTTTAAATCACCCCAGAGCAATATGGAAAGATAAATTGTCAAACATCATTTGTCAATTTGGTTTCACGATGTGATGCAGTCATCTCTATGACAACTATAAATATAGCTAGTTGAATGTAACTTTTGATTTCTCAGTGTAGGAGAGCCATCATTTTGGAAGGATCAACACTGTGCCCCATTACGTACATGCAACTTACTGACTCTGGATAGAAAGTCTTATAAAGATGATGATCTTGCTCTGAAGCCTTATCTAATATTTAGCTTCCTGATTAAAATTCTTAGGAAAGTTGACACTCTGGCTTATCCTTAAACAGTATTATTCACCCAAGACACTGAAAGTATGCCAATCTGTGACATGAAAATACTGCTTCTATTTGAAAAGGAAAGGTATTGCCTTTCACTTAAAAATAAAGTCTTAAGTCAAAAATGGAGGATGCAACTCCCCACATAGGGAAGCAAGAAATCTGACCTCTCAGTGATCTGTAAGTACAGGGCCTTCTGAGGTCCTGGTTCATGTGCAGCTGTGACTCACAGACCCTTTATTTCAGCTCATTGTAGCTTTTACAGCAACCAGAGAGCTGTTCCAGGGTCGCTAGCTGCTTTCTCTGAACTACGGTTAATCGACATGACTAAATAAATGAGAGGGGACAGGGAGAACGGAGAGACCTCAGTTGGAGGAGGGGAGAGTGGGGCCACTGAAATCTCCCTGCTTGTACCGCTCGAGGAAATGCTTTATGCCAAAGCTTGGTTTATGTCAATCAGGCATATAAAAGTTACTGTGGCTGCAAAGGGCCATAAAGATGCACTTTTAAACGCTTAAAAAGTAAGGCACTATAATTACAGCTTATAGAACTGTGCGTCCCATGAGTCTCTTTGCTGTTTTTAAGATACCCATGGCGAATGAAGTAAAGAGAGGAGGGGGAGGGGAAGAGAAGCCCTTGGAGTCTGTACAGAAAAATGCAAAAGCTGTTCAAATTCACATAGCATCTCCCCCCAACTCCGCTCTCTTCCTCCGTCTTTTGCACACTTACTTGCTCATACTCTCTCCCTTTATGATTTATTAACTTTAATAACTCTCTCTCAACTTTGGGGTTAAGAACTGGAGCCACAACAGTGGATGAGTACCTCATCTCCCCACCCTCGCCCCATGTAACGTCTAGTGCAGTCAGTCACCTGAGAAAGTGAAACAGCTCTGTGTCCCTTTCTCTCTCTTTTAACCCTTATCTAATGTACTAGAAATCTCTTCCTGAAATTCAACGTCTATGTATTTACCCGAGGTAGAGTCCAAGGCAGAGCTCGGTGGTGCTGCTGAGAAGGTGGACAGGGAAGGGGACGCATCTTCAGCCTCCGTAGTTGGAGCCCCTTGACCTGGCGGGGTAGGACTTCCAGATAGTCATTGTGCCTGATACCATTCACTTCTTAAGTTTTTCTAAAGCGTTGTTAATCAAGAACAATGATTTGGCCTTAGAATCTTGTGGGGAAAGTACGGACCTTGCCAACAACTTATAAAGAGATTAGTTTATGGCTAAGCCAGTCAGTCGTCCCCTCGCTTCCCCTCCTGGTCCCCACCTTAAACAGTGCTTGATGTCCACTCAGAAAAAAATTGCATGGAGAAGCCCACGGTATGGATCCTGCTGATTCCAACTTCTCACCCTCAGGAAACCAGAGCTCTATGTATATACAAACTGATTGAATATAGGGAACGGGTTTAATCAACCTATAAACGAAACCCCTGAAGCTGTGCCTGTGACCTGGAAGCCGTGAGAGAGATTCACAACTCATTGTCACTTGCACAGTCTGATTTATAGGAAGTAAAGGTTCGAAAATACACTTAAATTTAAAAACTGATCAAGCTTTACTGTGTTCTCTACGGATAAAGACTAATTGGAAGGTTACAAGATCATCGTGACAGTTATGAAGTGGTTTCAAACATAAACTCATTAGCAGCCCCACAAACAGCCAAGTAACATTTCTGGGCATCATATGTATAAAATATGATTGCTTTTCACCAAATTGGCCTTTTAATCCTGGTATGATTTATAATCAAGTTATAAAAAATTTCATCAAAGACGTATTTACTTCTACTTTATGTGCATTGCCGTTTTGCCTGCATGTGTGCCTCTGAAGGTGCCAGACTCCCTGGAATTGGAGCTACAAACAATCGAGAGAAGCCATGTGGGCACCAGAAAATTGAACCTGTGTCCTCTGGAAGATCAGCTAGTGCTCGTAACCAGTGAGCCACCCTCCCAGCCCACATTGTAAGAATTCTTAAAGCAACCAAATCTACATTCATGATCTTCCATTAAAGAGTACGTACAGATTCCATAATTTAAGATAATTTAAATATGAAACAGGTCGGTTTTCAATTTAGTTTGAATACTTGAGTAATTGCTATAAATTTGTAAGTTTAGGCTGAAATCTTACTAGAGTTACATATGGTGCAAATAATGGGAGAAATTTTCTTCACATTTATAGGTCTTAAATTTATATATATATATGTATATATATATATATATATATATATATATTGCCCATGTGTAGGAAAGTTTAATTTGTAAAGTCAATTTATTAGGTACTCCCTAAAAAAAGAGCAGTGTAAGTGTACACACACTACTTAATATGTTAAATAATTTACTTAACCAAATTTTAATGGGAATTAGACAGTTAAAGTCTCTTAAGAGTGCCTGATGAACATTTTTATAAATAAATAAGATTTCAAAATAAACTTAAAAACTTAAGAAAAAGTTATAGATTTGAAATTTAAATGACTCAGATGGTAATGTTAAAGCTAAAGAAAGCTTCACAAAGATGCTTTCAGTTTATACTTTTTTCCAGAGCAAAAACTACTCCTTAGGAAAACGACTAAAGAACACTTACTGATTAACAAGTAACAGTTGTCTTAAAATCAAAGGTAGAGTGTTTCCCCTTTTCTTAAAAAGCATGAGTCTTGGGGTTGCAGAGATTGGTCAGCAGCTAGGAGCATATGCTTCTTCCAGAGGACCCCGGTTCAATTCCTAGGACACATGTAAGCTCACAATAACCCACAACTCTAATCCATGTGATCCGACACTTCAGTCTCTGCGTGCACCTGCATTTACACACACACACACACACACACAGAGAGAGAGAGAGAGAGAGAGAGAGAGAGAGAGAGAGAGAGAGAGAGAGAGATTGAGAGAGACAGACAGACAGACACAGACACACAGAGACATAGACAGAGACATATACACACAGAGGGGTAGGGGTGCACATATGATCATGATTTAAGAGAGATGGTTTTGAAAGCATGAGCATTCTGTGAATCTCTGCCACACAACTTACTTTCCCGTTTTAAAGCACAATGACCTTTCTCCTTCCCAGTGGAGGGTGGGCAATGAGGACACCGTGATCCATGTAGAAGAAAGTGCTGTTGATGTCCACTCTTCCTCCACGTTTCTGTTGCTGAAACAAGTTTCCTGTCTCACTGAACTGGAGAGAAGAGTCAGGTAGGGCTTAACTAGAGGGGCAATGAGCTAAATTCACCTTCTGGCTAAGCCTCCTGGGCCATAGGAACCCGAGAAGATGGCAGAAGAACACCTTCTAGAGACACAGTCGCTCTACCTCTCTTCCACTGGCCAGGGTTGTCCCTGTGATTAGAAGATGAGCTCCCCTGCATGTTCAAGAGGGAAAATGGTTTGGTGTGGCTATCTCGCCATCTCTACCACACTTCATAATTAATTGTCTCAAAGTCAATCCATGACAAAGATATGTCATTTTCCTAGAAAAGGTGATAGAGCTGGACTCAATAGAAAGAACAAACTGCTGAGAAAGAAATGCAAATGAACGAGACAACAAGGTGACTTCCACCCTTTTACCCCAAGGCTGGAAAGTTTTTGAAATGTTTTTTCTCCCTGTTAACAGAACAAAACATGAACAGGAACAGTATGGGCAGGTGTGTGTGTGTGTGTGTGTGTGTGTGGTTAATGCACATGGGCCTAAAGAATGCCTGGTCAAACTGGCTATTTGGGTTTTCACTTCCTAAAAGGTCCTCTTCAGTTTTCTGTATGGCTTCAACTGATAATTATTACATTGTCTCGACTCCATTATTCCAGTGAATTTAGACTTAATCACAGGCTAGAGAAAGTAAAGAATTTTCCTACATGCTCATATATGTTTGGAAGTGTTTTTCTGGTAAATCCTTTTGGATTGGCTCAAGTCTTTCGCTCCAGGAGAAACTATAAGGGGATGGAATCTGAAAACCAGAAAAACAAAGGAAATTGTTCAGTTGCATGTACAAAATGACTCAAGAACTCATTGTTATACAGTGGTTACTAAGAAATAATAGTGCGAGGATTGGAGAAGTGGCTCAGAGATTATGAGAACCTAGTGCTCTTGAAGAAGATGTGAGTTTGGTTCCCAGCTCCCACCATAACTGCCTCACAGTCACCTGCAACTCCAGCTCTGGGGAGACCGGATCACTCTGAGCCTGGCGTTCACCATCTGTGGTGGATAGAATGAGAATGGCTCCCATTGGCTCATATATTTGGATACTTGGCTCATATATTTGGATACTTGACCTACAGTTGGAGGAACTGTTTTGGAAGGATTAGGAGGTGAGGCCCTGTTGGAGTAGATATGTCACTGGGGGAAATGTGGGTGGGGTGGTGGTGTCAGGCTTTGAGGTTTCAAAAGCCCACACCATTCCTGTATTCCTCCATGTTCCTGTTGCTGAAACAAGTTTCCTGTCTCACTGACTTAGTAAAGAGTTCTCTGGAACTGGAGAGAATAGCCAAAGTAGGGCTTAACTAGAGGGGCAACGAGCTGAATTCACCTTCTGGCTAAGCCTCCTGGGTCATAGGAACCCGAGAAGATGGTGGCAGAAGAACACCTTCTAGAGACACAGTCGCTCTACGTCTCTTCCACTAGCCAGGGTTGTGTTGGGGGTGTGTGTGAGTGTGCTGGTGTGTGAGTGTGTTGGTGTGTGTGTGTGTGTGTGTTGGTGTGTGTGTGTGTGTTGGGGTGTATGTGTATGTGTTGGGGTGTGTGTGTTGGGGTGTATGTGTGTGTTGGGGTTTGTGTGTTGGGGTGTGTGTGTGTGTTGGGGTGTGTGTGTATGTGTTGAGGTATGTGTGTGTGTGCGTGTTGGTGTGTGTGTGTGTTGGTGTGTGCATGTGTTGGGGTGTTTGTGTTGGGGTGTATGTGTGTGTGTTGGGGTGTGTGTGTGTTGGGGTGTTTGTGTGTGTTGGGGTGTGTGTGTGTTGGTGTGTGTGTGTGTTGGGGTGTGTGTGTGTGTGTTGGGGTGTATGTGTGTGTTGGGATGTGTGTGTGTTGGGGTGTGTGTGTGTTGGGGTGTGTGTGTTGGGGTGTGTGTGTGTGTTGGGATGTATGTGTGTGTTGGTGTGTGTGTGCGTGTGTGTGTGTTGGGGTGTGTGTGTGTGTGTTGGTGTGTGTATGTGTGTGTGTGTGTGTGTGTGTGTGTGTGTGTGTGTGTCTATTTCCTGTGCACAGACATGAGTGCTCGGCTACTGCTTCAGCACCTTGTCTGCCTGCCATCTGCTATGCTGTGTGCCGTGATGGTCATGAATGTATCTTCTAAAACTGCAAACCCACGACAAGCTCTTTCTTCTATAAGTTGCTTTGGACACTGTGTCATATCACAGCAATAGAAAAGAAACTAAGACATGTGTGCACACACAGAGACACACATAATTAAAATGAAATAAACAATACATATGGTTTTTACTTGTATCTGTGACATGAGTACATACTTAATTATCAGAAGTTTTAAGCCGAATAAAAATTCACTTGCCCTGTTAATGTTTTTAATAACAATCATACATTAAGCACCTCTCTGTGCCTTATTTGCATTATTAATTTTACACTATTAATATTATTAATTATTAATATTTGCCTTAAATGCATTATTTGCAAATATTTCAGCACTGGCTGAATGATCCAGAAGCACCAAACCCAACTGCCTTTGATTTGCATTAATCTGATTTATATACAACCATTTTTATTACTGGTAGAGGTATCTGTTTTTTGGCTTTCATGTCCAAAGGACATTTCTTCTGGAGTGAAGCATACTTGAATCAATGATTCAAATGATTTACCGGAAAAATACTTCCACAACACATTACACATAGAAAAAAATCTTTACTCTCTCTACCCTGTAACTAAGTGTGCATTAATTAGATTAATATGAACGTATCAAATCCAGAGAAAGACAAAGTGAGCAAAGAAGGAAGCTGGTCCTTGGGCACAAGAGGCTTGGTTTCAGAAAACCTAGGAATCAACTGCTTAGAACCAGGAAGATCCATTCCAACCCCAAACAGCCCATCCACTCTAATATTAGCCTGTTTACTAGAGTTAAATGCTTGGCTTCTAGTCCAGATTGGAGTTCATTTAAGAGCATGGATCCTGGGACTGAGGCTTAAAGGTTTTATTTTCCTAAATTATGTGGAGGAATATTCAAAATGAGCAGCAGGGAAAAAAAGGTAATAATCCCTACTTTTGAAAAGGCTTCTTATGTTTTCATAAGAATTTGCACACTGCCAAACTCCACTTGAGTAAATGGCTCCTGTGACTATCAGGAATCCATTTGTTCGGGCTGTTTCACCCATGTAAAACCCATTAATCGTTTATGTGTCACAGGGTGTCCTTTCTAGTCTAAGTTTAAAAGTGAAAATTATTTATCATTTAGGACTGCATAACGGTAACATGATGATATTGTGGAGAAAGGCATGAGTGTTATTTTAAGGAACTCAAAAATCACACAATGGCTATTATTAATCGTATTTTCAAATTAGTGGATTTGATACAAACTAACTAGTTTTATTATAAACATAATGGTTGATGATGCCAGGTTAATGTAGCATGATATTCTTACCAGGATATCTCCTTGTGTTCTAAACACATGATAATGATTGACAAAACTTTAAAAATGAAACAAAAAAGAATTCAATGTAGGTCTATTATTGCTGGGAACCAGGCTGGCAAACATGTGCAAACCAGATAAGAAACATGTCTGCTAGGCTTTGAAGCCAGGAAAACAAGAAATAATGACCAGGAGTTTAACTGGTTTTGACTAACAGTGATCAAAACTCCTTGAAGTAAGGGTAGGTCTGAGCCAAGGCTAAAGAGTAATGAGCAGAAGACACAGTCCCTTCCCAGCAATGCTCTGCGATAGGAAACAAAGGAGCTGCCAGTCACTGTTTGGGGCTTTGGCTTATTATTATTTGACTTATTAAATCAAAACATTAGACATCATCCCACACGTACATCTGTATTGCCTGCTGGCTCCTTGACCCAGTCTACTATATCCCACTGTCACTGCCAGCCAAGTGCCCAGAGTTATTGCTGTAAGGTATAAATCTGAACTTGACTCTGGAGAGCCAGATGTAGGGGGAAAATATTAGGAAGGAAAAGGGGGCATGGGGATTGCTATCTAATAATAGCAAGGAATGCATTTCTAGTGATGGGTAAGGACAATGGAACTAGGCTCCATAACTGAAATATGTGTAGGCACTGGAAAGTTCATAGATATGGGAATCTTATTTTTTATCACGTTTTGGAATATATATGTTTCCTGGTTTATCCAGAACATTTGCTAATTCTCAATCAGTAGTTTCAATAGGCATGATGTCATCAGTGTAAGGGACCAGCATGTGGCATGCTTTCATGGTGGAGATGGAAGGATCATGACAGAGCTCAAGGAGTTGACCTTGCTGCTACACAAAACCGTAGAGAGTGCAGCTATGTCTACGAGTTAGAAGCAATGGATCTGATAGGGTTAACAATCAAGCCAAACGATCTTCTCTCTAAATCATTTGGTATAAACCAAGCATGGGGACACATGTTTATCAGAGATTAAGAACACAACTTGTCATCGAAATGACATCTTGTCCAAGATTTTGATACCCCACTGACATGCTCTAAGATCTTCCTGTGCTCTGCATGGACCAAATGGGATAGCCAATCATAGCAAAATAGGAGTTACCAACTCTGCCTCTGGAATCTTCAATGGTTCGCTGATTTCATTGAGAAGGTAACGTGAGTTTATAATTTTCTATCATTTTGACTTGGGGAAGCAGTTATAGAGGCTCATAAGAATATCCTATTAGAATATCCATTTGCTGTCTAGTACCTTCTGTGCATATTCTGCAGGGAGTTAGGTAAGCACATATGCTCTCAGGCAGTGAGGAAACACTGACTCAGTACACTCATCAGTACTCTCTGGACAGACTCAGGCTCCAAATCTATTTGTGATCTAGAGCCCTTAAGACTCAGGCACAGTATAATTGTAAATTCATTCAGTGTTGCAATTTGGTCACCTCTGGTATAAGATTTTAGTTGGAAATCTTAGTTGTGTGACTAAAGGAATAAAGATTACATCTCACCATTAAATGGTTTCTAAAAACTTGAAGAAAAAAAAAGGATGCAGATTCCAAACAATCAGTTTGATAAGCACACTTTCCTTATAAACAACCCAGGTCAAGAAACAACACAGTTTATGGTAGTTTGTATAGGGATGGCCCCCACAGATTCATGTGTTTGAATGCTTGGCCATAGGGAGTGGCATTATTAGGAGGTGTGGCCTTGTAGAAGGAAGTCCGTCACTGTGGAGACAGGCTTTAAGGTTTTATACGCTGCCACTGTGGTACACAGTCTCCTTCTGTTGCTTATGGGTCAAGATGTAGAACTCTTAGCTCCTTCTCCAGCACCATACCCGCCTGCATGGTGCCACATCTCCCATCGTGACAAACGGACTAAACCTGTGAAACTGCAAGCCAGTCTCACTTAAATGCTTTCTTTATAAGAGTTGCCATGGTCATGGTGTCTCTTTGAAGCACTAAAACCCAAACTAAGACACATTTTTCTCACTAGGAGTCATTCATTCCCAGTTTTAGTCAAGAAAACACCAAAGGATGAAAACTGCCCTGATTTTCAATTCTAAAATGTGTTTGCCTATTATAGTTACGTATAAAATATGTGAATTCTAAAATGATGTTTGTGTTTCTTGAGCAAGGCCTACTTTGTCCATTAGTCTTTATTGAATGTTCTGGCATGTATACGCATAGAAAGTTTGGTTCCTACTTTGTCATGTTTTATTAGCCTTCTACTGTGTTTTAGGCAAGTTTAGGCTGGACCTGTACAGTGAGTCAGGAGCTGCTGAGATGGTACAGTGGGTATAGGCGTTGTCTTCTGGATACAACACAGGTGTAGAACCCATGGACTAAGAGCTGCTATGGTTAACTGTACAAGACCCGCACAAGACTAGGTCTACCAGTACTCCATCATCGATGGGAGGAGGGGTTAAAGGCAGTTAGTTAGTGGTCACTGGGGAAAGGGAGCAGCTGGTAAGTTGCCCTTCTAAGAATATTTTCATTATCAGATCCGATGTAAAAATAACAAGTGCAATAGGTCGGATACCACTACAAACCACCACAAAGTTGTTGACTTTAAGCAACAGAAGAAAATTATTTTCTTATAGTTTTGGAGACTAAAAAGTCCAAAGCCATTCTTTCTGTGATCTCCAAGGTCAACCTTCTTTACTTGTCACTGGGTTTAAGGCTAATCAAAATCATGCACTGTGCCATCTCAAAGCCCTCGATTTAACTATCAATCTAGAAATAGTTTTCCTCATCAGATCATTATCACAGGTCATGCCAGATTGGTGTACCATTTTAAAAAGGGTGGCAATTAAACTTATCCCCTAAAACTAACTCTAATTTTAGATTTATTCTTTAAAATGTCCAGGCTTGCCCTTTTAGTCTCTGCATTGAATTAAAGAAAGTTGTTTATTTATGTGTGTATATGCTCCTGTGTGCATATCACGTGGGTTTGTGTGTGTGGAAAACATAGGTCAACTTTTGGTTTGTGTGTGTGTGTGTGTGTGTGTGTGTGTGTGTGCATATGCTTATTTGTGTGCATTCTTATGTGTGCTTGTATGTGTAAGGCTGTAGGTCAGTCTTTGGTACCATCATAGTAATGCCATCTGTGTCTATTGAGATGGGATCTCCTGTTAGCCTTAAACTCACCTATTAAGCTAAATTGGCAGACCCAGTAATCTCTTCTGGTTTCTCTGTTCAAAAGACACATGCAGAGTTGATATTGCTTCTTAATAAGTATGGCATCCTAGTGTGTTCTGCTCCCAGTGCTGAGGTATGCCCACACAATTGCCCTTTGCCAATTGTCAACCTGTTAAATGCTTCTATTGGTGCCAACAGAGGGTGCTATAAATCAAGAGAAGTGAATGGTATCTGTCTAGAGTGGGTAAAGATAATGGACCAGTCCATGCTTTCTGCTTTATGGCAGCTTCCAGATTGCTTCTTGTTCCTGCAAATGGCACCTCAAACTAATGTCTTGACAACAACCATGACAGTGCATTCAGTCATAGTAGTTAAATCTACTTTGTAATTTTACCAACCCTTGAGAGAGCTGAATGTCATTGAACCCTGTCAGAGACTCCAGGATACACCCCATTCTCAAAAGCCAGAGTCATTTTCCCAAGGAAATTTCCCAAAGTCAATTTCCCAAGGAAATTGTCTTTGAACTCATATATGTTAGCATCAGCAGGCTTCTCTCAGAAGTAAGGATTTTAGTGCTCTAGACTCTTCTAAGGTTTTGTTGTTTACTAAATGTGCCCTCTTGGTGTTTATTCCTCCGAGTTTCAGCTAGGAGGCTGTTCCCTTTACTATATATTACTGTACAATTTTTGCCTTTTCAGGTTTTTAATGTTCTTCTCACTCTTGTTCATATCCCCCTCTCTTTTCCAACCCTTTATTTTTTCACTCACTTCTGACTAACAATAATCACTTATGTTACATAGGAAAGAAGCTATCATCCACAGAAACACCATCTGTGTCCTTTGGGATGAGTCTCCTATTAGCTTTAAACTCACCTCTTAAGCTAGATTGGGAACTTGACATGACCATGGGATACCAGATCAAACTGCAAAACCATTTACAGCTTGAGTTCTGGAATGATGTCTAGGAGTGATGGAATGAAGAAATGGCAGACACAGGAAAGCTGGGATTGGTTTGTGTGGTCTCTCTGACAGAGAAGCCACAGCACCCAAGACGTTCATCTTGATTATGCAGTAAAACTGGGAGGTGAGATGGCTGCAAATAGCTAAACAAGGAAGTGGTGTCACTACATACAGATACAAATGGAGTCAGAGTTATTATATAGAGCTGAGCAAGGAAATGGGGTTATCTAATATCTGTAGAAGCATATTCTGTTTGAGATATCCCTGGTGCTAATATATGGAGTTAGAAAGAAAAGGCTGTGGTAGACATTTTCTGCACATACTGTTAACATCCCCTCATGAACCCAAAGAAGGCTTTCATCCTTGTGTGCCTCACCTGGGTAAGACTTAGCATTGGGGTACTTGATATTCCCATGCCCATGTCAAACAATACACACTCACTCAGGACTTTACTCATTACCTACAAGCCCCTCCCCACAAGAATCAAGGAACATGGTGTAAGAGTAAGAATATACCTGCTGGAAGATGAGGGGTGCTGGCAAGTGCTGGCCTGTGGACACATAGATTCACAAAAGCTATGTAACTTGCACAGACATGAACAATAGCAAGGCTGTCAAACATTCTAGCACAAACAAACTCAAAGAAAAAATCCATATGATCATGTTATTAGATACTGAGAAAGCTTTTAACAAAATTCAACATACCTTCATGTTAAAATCCTGGAAAGATCAGGAATTCAAGGCCCATGCCTAAACATAGTAAAATCAATATACAGCAAACCAGTAGCCAACATCAAACTAAATGGAGAGAAACTTGAAGCAATCCCACTAAAATCAGGGACTATACAAGGCTGCCCACTCTCTCCCTACCTATTCAATATAGTTCCCGAAGTCCTAGCCAGAGCAATCAGACAGCAAAAGGAGGTCAAAGGGATACAAATTAGAAAGGAAGAAGTCAAAATATCACTATTTGCAGATGATATGATAGTATACTTAAGTGACCCCAAAAGTTCCACCAGAGAACTACTAAGCCTGATCAACAATTTCAGCAAAGTGGCTGGGTATAAAATTAACACAAACAAATCAGTAGCCTTCCTCTACTCAAAGGATAAATGTAAGATGTCACACGGGTGAAGGTAGTCACACAGGCAGGTACAAGATAGAGCAAGGCCTGTCATTAGATGAGAAAGAGGAAGCAATGGAGAGAACATGGAGGTTGATATTAAGATTCCTCACTGCACATTTACAGGATGTTATGAATATTCTTAAGAAATGGATGTGTACAGGGCTTTGTATGTTTAGGTGGGCAATTATATCTTATCAATTGGATCAGAGGTTATTTTGTTGTGTGTTCTTTCATGTGGAGATTTAAGTTTAAGAGAGTATGTGGCAGCCAGAGACACTAGGCCAACATGGAATTGGGATGTATATTTCTGGCATGGTGGCAACCTGCCTTGGGAACTAGATGGGTAAAGAGCTTGCTGGCATGCTCAGAGAGAAGTCATCAGCAGTGTGATGTGGGATGGTGCAGAGTGGGTGAGACACTTTGCTGACTGAGATGAAGTTATTTACCAGTTATCTTGGGGCACCACGGTAACAGACATAGTACAGGAATTTTTTTTATAATTTTACAGCAACAGATAAACAGACTGAGAAAGAAATTAGGGAAATGACACCCTTTACAATAGTCCCACATAACATAAAATACTTCGATGTGATTCTAATCAAGCAAGTGAAGTATCTGTATGACAAGAACTTCAAGTCTCTGAAGAAAAAGATTGAAGAAAATCTCAGATGATGGAAAGACCTCCTATGCTCATGGATTGGCAGGATTAATAAGGTTAAAATGGCCATTTTGCCAAAAGCAATCTATAGATTCAGTGCAATCCCCATCAAAATTCCAACTCAATTCTTAATAGAACTAGAAAGAGCAATTCTTAAATTCATCTGGAATAACAAAAAACCCAGGATAGCAAAAACTATTCTCAACCATAAAAGAACTTCTGGGGTAATCACCATCCCTGACCTCAAGCTGTATTACAGAACGATAGTCATACAAACTCTATGGTATTGGTACAGAGACAGGCAGGTAGATCAAGGGAAACCCACACACCTATGGTCACTTGATCTTTGCCAAAGGAGTTAAAACCATCCAGTGGAAAAAGACAGCATTTTCAACAAAAGGTGCTGGTTCAAATGGAGGTCAGCATGTAGAAGAATGCAAATTGATCCATTCTTATCTCCTTGTACAAAGCCCAAATCCAAGTATATCAAGGACCTCCATATAAAACCAGATACACTGAATCAATGGAAGGGAAAGTGGGAAAGAACCTCGAACACATGGGCATTGGGAAAATTTCCTGAACAGAAGACCAATGGCTTATGCTATAAGATCAACAATAGCCAAATGGAACCTCATAAAACTGCCAAGCTTCTATAAGGCAAATGACGCTGTTAATAGGACAAAATGGCACCCAACAAATTGGGAAGAGATCTTTACCAATCCTACATCTGATAGAGGGCTAATATCCAATATATACAAAGAACTCAAGAAGTTAGACTCCAGAGAACCAAATAATCCTATTAAAAATGGGGTACAGAGGTCTTCCTGGTTGCTGCCGCTGCAGAGAGCCCGTGGGCAGCACCCCACGAGCGAACTTGAGCCTCGGGACCACAGGTAAGACCAAATTTTCTGCTGCAAGAAAGCTGCCTGGTGAACTCAAGACACAGGCCCACAGGAACAGCTGAAGACCTGTAGAGAGGAAAAACTACACGCCCGAAAGCAGAACACTCTGTCCCCATAACTGACTGAAAGAGAGGAAAACAGGTCTACAGCACTCCTGACACACAGGCTTATAGGACAGTCTAGCCACTGTCAGAAATAGCAGAACAAAGTAACACTAGAGATAATCTGATGGCGAGAGGCAAGCGCAGGAACCCAAGCAACAGAAACCAAGACTACATGGCACCATCGGAGCCCAATTCTCCCATCAAAACAAACATGGAATATCCAAACACACCAGAAAAGCAAGATCTAGTTTCAAAATCATATTTGATCATGATGCTGGAGGACTTCAAGAAAGACGTGAAGAACTCCCTTAGAGAACAAGTAGAAGCCTACAGAGAGGAATCGCAAAAATGCCTGAAAGAATTCCAGGAAAACATAAATAAACAAGTAGAAGCCCATAGAGAGGAGACACAAAAATCCCTGAAAGAATTCCAGGAAAACACAATCAAACAGTTGAAGGAATTAAAAATGGAAATAGAAGCAATCAAGAAAGAACACAGGGAAACAACCCTGGATATAGAAAACCAAAAGAAGAGAAAAGGAGCTGTAGATACAAGCTTCACCAACAGAATACAAGAGATGGAAGAGAGAATCTCAGGAGCAGAAGATTCCATAGAAATCATTGACTCAACTGTCAAAGATAATGTAAAGCGGAAAAAGCTACTGGTCCAAAACATACAGGAAATCCAGGACTCAATGAGAAGATCAAACCTAAGGATAATAGGTATAGAAGAGAGTGAAGACTCCCAGCTCAAAGGACCAGTAAATATCTTCAACAAAATCATAGAAGAAAACTTCCCTAACCTAAAAAAAGAGATACCCATAGACATACAAGAAGCCTACAGAACTCCAAATAGATTAGACCAGAAAAGAAACACCTCCCGTCACATAATTGTCAAAACACCAAACGCACAAAATAAAGAAAGAATATTAAAAGCAGTAAGGGAAAAAGGTCAAGTAACATATAAAGGCAGACCTATCAGAATCACACCAGACTTCTCGCCAGAAACTATGAAGACCAGAAGATCCTGGACTGATGTCATACAGACCCTAAGAGAACACAAATGCCAGCCCAGGTTACTGTATCCAGCAAAACTCTCAATTAACATTGATGGAGAAACCAAGATATTCCATGACAAAACCAAATTTACACAATATCTTTCTACAAATCCAGCACTACAAAGGATAATAAATGGTAAAGCCCAACATAAGGAGGCAAGCTATACCCTAGAAGAAGCAAGAAACTAATCGTCTTGGCAACAAAACAAAGAGAATGAAAGCACACAAACATAACCTCACATCCAAATATGAATATAACGGGAAGCAATAATCACTATTCCTTAATATCTCTCAATATCAATGGCCTCAACTCCCCAATAAAAAGACATAGATTAACAAACTGGATACGCAACGAGGACCCGGCATTCTGCTGCCTACAGGAAACACACCTCAGAGACAAAGACAGACACTACCTCAGAGTGAAAGGCTGGAAAACAACTTTCCAAGCAAATGGTCAGAAGAAGCAAGCTGGAGTAGCCATTCTAATATCAAATAAAATCAATTTCCAACTAAAAGTCATCAAAAAAGATAAGGAAGGACACTTCATATTCATCAAAGGAAAAATCCTAAATATCTATGCCCCAAATACAAGGGCACCTACATACGTAAAAGAAACCTTACTAAAGCTCAAAACACACATTGCACCTCACACAATAATAGTGGGAGATTTCAACACCCCACTCTCATCAATGGACAGATCATGGAAACAGAAATTAAACAGTGATGTAGACAGACTAAGAGAAGTCATGAGCCAAATGGACTTAACGGATATTTATAGAACATTCTATCCTAAAGCAAAAGGATATACCTTCTTCTCAGCTCCTCATGGTACTTTCTCCAAAATTGACCATATAATTGGTCAAAAAACGGGCCTCAACAGGTACAGAAAGATAGAAATAATCCCATGCGTGCTATCGGACCACCACGGCCTAAAACTGGTCTTCAATAACAATAAGGGAAGAATGCCCACATATACGTGGAAATTGAACAATGCTCTACTCAATGATAACCTGGTCAAGGAAGAAATAAAGAAAGAAATTAAAAACTTTTTAGAATTTAATGAAAATGAAGATACAACATACCCAAACTTATGGGACACAATGAAAGCTGTGCTAAGAGGAAAACTCATAGCGCTGAGTGCCTGCAGAAAGAAACAGGAAAGAGCATATGTCAGCAGCTTGACAGCACACCTAAAAGCTCTAGAACAAAAAGAAGCAAATACACCCAGGAGGAGTAGAAGGCAGGAAATAATCAAACTCAGAGCTGAAATCAACCAAGTAGAAACAAAAAGGACCATAGAAAGAATCAACAGAACCAAAAGTTGATAGATAATCAACAAGATAGATAAACCCTTAGCCAGACTAACGAGAGGACACAGAGAGTGCGTCCAAATTAACAAAATCAGAAATGAAAAGGGAGACATAACTACAGATTCAGAGGAAATTCAAAAAATCATCAGATCTTACTATAAAAACCTATATTCAACAAAACTTGAAAATCTTCAGGAAATGGACAATTTCCTAGACAGATACCAGGTATCGAAGTTAAATCAGGAACAGATAAACCAGTTAAACAACCCCATAACTCCTAAGGAAATAGAAGCAGTCATTAAAGGTCTCCCAACCAAAAAGAGCCCAGGTCCAGACGGGTTTAGTGCAGAATTCTATCAAACCTTCATAGAAGACCTCATACCAATATTATCCAAACTATTCCACAAAATTGAAACAGATGGAGCCCTACCGAATTCCTTCTACAAAGCCACAATTACTCTTATACCTAAACCACACAAAGACACAACAAAGAAAGAGAACTTCAGACCAATTTCCCTTATGAATATCGACGCAAAAATACTCAATAAAATTCTGGCAAACCGAATCCAAGAGCACATCAAAACAATCATCCACCATGATCAAGTTGGCTTCA
Organism: Rattus norvegicus; assembly: GCF_021556685.1. Taxonomy (NCBI): domain Eukaryota; kingdom Metazoa; phylum Chordata; class Mammalia; order Rodentia; family Muridae; genus Rattus; species Rattus norvegicus. Next base: position 96,312,707 of record NC_141541.1, on the reverse strand, counting down.
TCCCAGGCATGCAGGGATGGTTTAATATACGGAAAACCATCAACGTGATCCATTATATAAACAAACTGAAAGAACAGAACCACATGATCATTTCATTAGATGCTGAGAAAGCATTTGACAAAATTCAACACCCCTTCATGATAAAAGTCTGGAAAGAATAGGAATTCAAGGCCCATACCTAAACATAGTAAAAGCCATTTACAGCAAACCAGTTGCTAACATTAAACTAAATGGAGAGAAACTTGAAGCAATCCCACTAAAATCAGGGACTAGACAAGGCTGCCCACTCTCTCCCTACTTATTCAATATAGTTCTTGAAGTTCTAGCCAGAGCAATCAGACAACAAAAGGAGATCAAGGGGATACAGATCGGAAAAGAAGAGGTCAAAATATCACTATTTGCAGATGACATGATAGTATATTTAAGTGATCCCAAAAGTTCCACCAGAGAACTACTAAAGCTGATAAACAACTTCAGCAAAGTGGCTGGGTATAAAATTAACTCAAATAAATCAGTTGCCTTCCTCTATACAAAAGAGAAACAAGCCGAGAAAGAAATTAGGGAAACGACACCCTTCATAATAGACCCAAATAATATAAAGTACCTCGGTGTGACTTTAACCAAGCAAGTAAAAGATCTGTACAATAAGAACTTCAAGACACTGAGGAAAGAAATTGAAGAAGACCTCAGAAGATGGAAAGATATCCTATGCTCATGGATTGGCAGGATTAACATAGTAAAAATGGCCATTTTACCAAAAGCAATCTACAGATTCAATGCAATCCCCATCAAAATACCAATCCAATTCTTCAAAGAGTTAGACAGAACAATTTGCAAATTCATCTGGAATAACAAAAAACCCAGGATAGCTAAAGCTATCCTCAACAATAAAAGGACTTCAGGGGGAATCACTATCCCTGAACTCAAGCAGTATTACAGAGCAATAGTGATAAAAACTGCATGGTATTGGTACAGAGACAGACAGATAGACCAATGGAATAGAATTGAAGACCCAGAAATGAACCCACATACCTATGGTCACTTGATTTTTGACAAAGGAGCCAAAACCGTCCAATGGAAAAAAGATAGCATTTTCAGCAAATGGTGCTGGTTCAACTGGAGGTCAACATGTAGAAGAATGCAGATCGATCCATGCTTATCACCCTGTACAAAGCTTAAGTCCAAGTGGATCAAGGACCTCCACATCAAAGCAGACACACTCAAACTAATAGAAGAAAAACTAGGGAAGCATCTGGAACACATGGGCACTGGAAAAAATTTCCTGAACAAAACACCAATGGCTTATGCTCTAAGATCAAGAATCAACAAATGGGATCTCATAAAACTGCAAAGCTTCTGTAAGGCAAAGGACACTGTGGTTAGGACAAAACGGCAACCAACAGATTGGGAAAAGATCTTTACCAATCCTACAACAGATAGAGGCCTTATATCCAAAATATACAAAGAACTCAAGAAGTTAGACCGCAGGGAAACAAATAACCCTATTAAAAAATGGGGTTCAGAGCTAAACAAAAAATTCACAGCTGAGGAATGCCGAATGGCTGAGAAACACCTAAAGAAATGTTCAATATCTTTAGTCATCAGGGAAATGCAAATCAAAACAACCCTGAGATTTCACCTCACACCAGTGAGAATGGCTAAGATCAAAAACTCAGGTGACAGTAGATGTTGGCGAGGATGTGGAGAAAGAGGAACACTCCTCCATTGTTGGTGGGATTGCAGACTGGTACAACCATTCTGGAAATCAGTCTGGAGGTTCCTCAGGAAATTGGACATTGAACTGCCTGAGGATCCAGCTATACCTCTCTTGGGCATATACCCAAAAGATGCCTCAACATATAAAAGAGACACGTGCTCCACTATGTTCATCGCAGCCTTATTTATAATAGCCAGAAACTGGAAAGAACCCAGATGCCCTTCAACAGAGGAATGGATACAGAAAATGTGGTACATCTACACAATGGAATATTACTCAGCTATCAAAAACAACGAGTTTATGAAATTCGTAGGCAAATGGTTGGAACTGGAAAATATCATCCTGAGTGAGCTAACCCAATCACAGAAAGACATACATGGTATGCACTCATTGATAAGTAGCTATTAGCCCAAATGCTTGAATTACCCTAGATGCCTAGAACAAACGAAACTCAAGACGGATGATCAAAATGTGAATGCTTCACTCCTTCTTTAAATGAGGAAAAAGAATACCCTTGGCAGGGAAGGGAGAGGCAAAGATTAAAACAGAGACTGAAGGAACACCCATTCAGAGCCTGCCCCACATGTGGCCCATACATGTACAGCCACCCAATTAGACAAGATTGATGAAGCAAAGAAGTGCAGACCGACAGGAGCCGGATGTAGATCGCTCCTGAGAGACACAGCCAGAATACAGCAAATACAGAGGCGAATGCCAGCAGCAAACCACTGAACTGAGAATAGGTCCCCCGTTGAAGGAATCAGAGAAAGAACTGGAAGAGCTTGAAGGGGCTCGAGACCCCAAAAGTACAACAATGTCAAGCAACAAGAGCTTCCAGGGACTAAGCCACTACCTAAAGACTATACATGGACTGACCCTGGACTCTGACCCCATAGGTAGCAATGAATATCCTAGTAAGAGCACCAGTGGAAGGGGAAGCCCTGGGTCCTGCTAAGACTGAACCCCCAGTGAACTAGACTATGGGGGGAGGGCGGCAATGGGGGGAGGGTTGGGAGGGGAACACCCATAAGGAAGGGGAGGGGGGAGGGGGATGTTTGCCCGGAAACCGGGAAAGGGAATAACATTTGAAATGTATATAAGAAATACTCAAGTTAAATAAAAAAAAAGCAAAAAAAATGGGGTACAGAGCTAAACCATGAATTCTCAACTGAGGAATACTGAATGGCTGCTAAGCACGAAATGTTCAACATCCTTAGTTATTAGGGAAGTGCAAATCAAAACAACCTTGAGATTTCACCTCACACCAGTCTGAATGGCTAAGGCCAAAAACTCAGATAACAACAGATGCTGGCAAGGATGTGGTGAAGGAGGAACACTCCTCCATTATTGGTGAGATTGCAAGCTGGTACAACCATTCTCGAAATCAGTCTAGAGGTTCTTCAGGAAATTGGACATTGAACTACCTGAGGATCCAGCTATACCTCTCTTGGGCATATACCCAAAAGATTCCCCAACATATAAAAAAGACACGTGCTCCACTATGTTCATAGCAGCCTTATTTATAACAGCCAGAAGCTGGAAAGAACCCAGATTTCCTTCAGCAGAGGAATGGATACAGAAAATATGGTATGGTTATCCAAAAGAATACTACTCAGCTATTAAAAACAATGACTTCAGGAAATTCTTAGGCAAATGGATGGAAGTAGAAAAATATCATCCTGAGTGAGGTAACCCAGTCCCAAAGAACACACATGGTATGCATTCAACATTAGCTTCATCTCTCCTTCATTTTTGAAGTTCTTTCTCCCCTTGGCATCTGGGTCCCCATTCTCTGTGCTCCTTCTTCCACTGTTTCTTTCTTTGCCCATTATATGAATGAGCAGATTCATCCGAATTCAAAGTTTTCCTTCTTGGTATCAATACATCCATTCTCTTGTAACTTCCTCTTATCTATATATCAGTTTCCCAAACTGTGTCTCTTACATAGATCTTGACTGAAAAATATAATTCCTTACTGAAGATATCCCACCTAAGTGTCCCAGTTGTCACCAATGTAACTTGTCCTACACAACTTCCCTTCTTACTACCTCAGCCGGTTTCCTGCAACTCTCTGTTATTCACCATCCACCTGATTTCCCATGCCTGAAATTCAAAGAGTATTTAGAACTTCTTTTTCTACACCTCAGGATAGCCAATCAAGCACTCAGTCCTCCACAATTGACTTTTAAAGTCAGCCTTTCAAAACCACTGTCTTAGTGCTGTGTCTTCACATGAACCTTGTTATAAATCCCCCAAATTCTTATTTCCAGTCTTTCCTTCTTAAGTTTTTGTTTATTTGTTTTTGTTTTTGTTTGGTTGGGTTTTTTTTGTGTTTTTGTGTTTGTTTGTTTTGGTTTGTTTTGCTTTCGTTTTGTTTTGGTTATTTTTGTTGTTGGTGGTGGTGGTGGTTTTTTGGGTTTTTTTTTGTTTTTTTGGTTTTTTGGTTTTTTTTTTTTTTGGTCCTCCCGATGAATTGCCTTATTATTGTAAATCTGATGCTTCTTGCCTTGAGCTTCTCATATTCATGACAGGGTCCTCATTGTCATCTGTCCCATGAATCTCTCTACAGGAATGAACTGCCTTTTCCAAAATCAAACTTGCTCTCTCCGTGTCTGTTTCTGTCTCTGTCTCTGTTCCTGTCTCTCTGTCTCTCCATCTCCATTCTCCATCTCTCTGTCTCTGTCTGTCTCTGTCTGTCTCTGTCTGTCTCTCTGTGTCTCTGTCTGTCTCTGTCTGTCTCTGTCTCTCTGTCTCTGTCTCTCTGTCTCTCTCTCTCTCTCTCTCTCTCTCTCTCTCTCTCTCTCTCTCTCATGCCGCTTTTCCCTTCTATGATTTCCCAATCGGAAGAGTCCTCTGCAAAGTTGAAAACTGCTACTGAGATCCCACCCCAAAGACCAGCTCCACACAGCCAATCAGGATCTGCTTTGTTTTGTTCTTTTACCACCTCCACACTCCTGGTATTAATTATTTCTATTGTTTCTTAGATATTAGGCTGCACTTCCTTGAGGACAAGTGTAACGTATATTTTCTAGTATTTACCAAAGGGCCTAACACATAGTGGGACTCTAAATGATGTTTTGAGTTGACTTTTACCTTATGTAAAACTCTAGCAAGTAAATGGTGCTTTGCAAATGAATAGTAGATTACATTGGCTGCTGGCTTCTCATGGAGCCTAATACCCAGGATCTGCCAGGGTCCTGGGCACTTTACTGAGACGATGGCTTCCCTGCTCTCCAGGTTGCCCTGCTTTCTGCCTTCCCTGTTCCTTCTGGTTTGTTTGAATTTTGTGCTAATCTAAATTCCTCACGAACACCTTCCATCACCTGCTCACTGATCCATGACCTGTTCTTTTGACTGAATTGCATTTTAAAGGTCCTGGGCTCGACTTCAGTGGTCCTCATGCTGACTGCCGCGAAATGACCTCTGTCCCATGTGACCATCCTTCATGTTTTCCCTCAAAAACACAATGTACCTACAGTGTTAACGCAAATAAGCCCCCTGTCATGTTATCAAATATGGTAAATTCAAGCTCAGTAGACCAGAAATGTCCTGTGTCTTGTTATCTTATGCGGTCATGTGCACCATGGTGGAATATTTCTTTCCTCAAAGGTGGGAACTGAGTCAGAGGCCATCTGTGTGGCCCTTGCTCACCAGTCCTGAGTGGCCAATAATTAATTTAGGCTGAATGTAATTACTCCCTTGTTAACAGTGGTTTTTCTGCACTTTCCTCGGCTGGCTCTGGAGACACACCGTTGAGTGTGATGTATGACTTCTTGCCCAGAATGAAACCTGAGCCGGGGAAAGACAGGGAGAAGCCGCCCAAGAGCCTTCTAATGAATTTAAGGGCTCAGCCTGCTGCTTAGTGAAGTAACACTGTGTGATGTTCTTAGAGCTGCACCTCACCTTTTGGGAAGACCTCCGGTGGGGGTTTGACTTTGAACCCTATCATCTTGGTTCTCATTCACACTACGTTCACAATTCACATTGGACTCACAGTGCCTGCACAGTTTACCATGACAGAGCTAAGGAAAGGGGGATCAGTTATAACCAAAGAAATGAAAAAGCCTAAGGGAGGGAGGCTAGTCTCAAGAACTTGTTTTGTCTGTATCAGAAATTATAAGACCAACCCAATTGGAAATATTTTAACATAAAAATTTCCTTAAAAGAACAAAATTTCATGGTCAGAGAAGCCAATATATTTTCTCCTAAAGAAGGGTGGTGGAGGTAGGCTGTGCATGGACTGACTGTTATATTACTGCTGAGTTACTATGTCTACAGAAATCTCTATAAGAGTTAAAATGTCTAAGCACTGCCAATTTCCACTTATAAAGAGCTGTAAGGAATACAATTTTCATTATGTGTCTTGAATTTATTAGAACACCCCATCCTAACATGAAAGCTAGAATTTCTCTACACATTACAACTGTAGAATTATCATGAAGAAGTTATTTTCTATCTACAGTGAAGCTGTTTTAAATGCATTTTGAAGCCCAGGACTTCCAATGTCAACACTCAGGTCATGACCTCAGATGACCCAGCAATGGGATATAATGAGTTTATTGACTCACTGGAGTAAGGAAGACCACCCTGGTATAGTGGACACCTCAGCAGAGGTGCTGGAAATCACCAGGACTTACACGTAATTTAGGCTAGGTGGTCTGGGAGAGAAATTGTGAGAGAGAAGCTGCTCTCAGTTGGATATGTAGTGCCAGGTACTTGGAGCAATCCTATAATTGACTATCTTAAGGAGTCATATGCATTATGTAGGAAGCATAGTGAAGGCAAGCATAGGAAGCCCCCAGACAGCACAGGATCATTTCTGTGATTTAGTAAGTTCATATCAATATGGAACTTGTCTGTTTGGGTCCAATTCAGATATTCAGTGCCTTCCATGACACTGGTATTGTTGTAGTTGTCTGTGTTTAGCAGGAGTAAGTCCAGATGTAGACAATGTAAGGTCAATTTAGAACTCACAATCTCCTCTTTCTTCTCCATTTGAAAGCCACTGACATAGAATGAAAGAATAGAAGCTTGGTTTATTGAGTAGAATTTCAACTTGACTTTTAAAATCATATTTTACAGAGGAAAATATATAAAATTTAAAAGGCCTATTTTGTCAGGAAGTTTGATGAAAAAGTTTCTAATGCCCTTACTATTTAGACCAAGTGCCTCAGTGTGGCTTACAAAGTTTTGTAGGTGCAGCCCCTCCATAGTGCTCAAATATCATTATACTTAGCTTTCTGCTCTGTGCATACTCATCATTCTTTAATTAAGCTGAATGAAATGCCACTTTGTAAAGTTAAACACAGTAAATTATCAGCAGTTTCTTATGTCCGTCAACTTAGTAGTAATGGAGCCAAGCTCTTTCCCTTCCTCAAGACACTCCACCCCCAAGAATACACATCCTCTGTTTCTTCTCCCTCTGTTTCTTCTTCTCTCTGTAGCATCTCCCACTCACCTTTAAGATCTTAAAGATTTTAGCCAAATGTATTTTCTCAGAAAAAGGTTTGAGTTTTGTTCACCAAGAACAAACCCTCCTGGTAGTGTGCGTTTTCCAATACTTTATCATTTGCATTGACTACGTGTGTGTGTGTGTGTGTGTGTGTGTGTGTGTGTGTGTGTGTGTGTGTGTATGTATGTATGTATATATGTATGTGTGTATGTGGAATCTTAATTTGTATCTCAAGAAACTAAGGGTTATTTTCTGCTTTATATATTGCTACAACTCTAAAGTTTAATTCAGTGATAACACATAGAACCAGGTTTTAAGTAAATGCTTAGTTAATTCATTCATATCTGATGCAAAAGTAATATGAGGATAGCTTACAGATCTCCAACCTAGTTCCATATGAGTTCATCAAGGGATCCAAAGAGTAGCTTCTCTGACTATGATCTTTTTGTATGGGGTTCTCCTGACAAACTTAGTTCATATGCATTATGGAAAATTAAACAAAACTAAGTATGTTCACTGTTGCAGGGTGCTTTGTTACTGATGAACCCTACAGGGATTGTCATCTCTTTTTTGGCAGACAGGCAACAGAGTTCTTTTAATTGAGTTAAGAAACTTGTACAATAGCGTAGTAGGTAATTTAACTAGATCTTTTACTGCCAAACCCGGTCCTTATCATTACCAGTGATGTCGCTTATCACCTTCGGCCTCAGTCCTGCTCCTCAGCACCGAAGATCGTACCAAGGCTGGCAGCACAACCATTTGCTTTTACTTCAGTCTAGGTTTTCCACGTTGCAAAATAATCTAATCAAAGACCTCTCAAGTATGTTAACCTCTGCAGCCATACTGGTGTGTGTCCTACTGCTCATGTGAGCCTTTCTCTTTGTTGTTTTGTCATTATATAGCTGGCTTTTCATACTCATGGGTTTCACATGTATGGATTAAACCAATTGTGAATAAAAAATGAAAAAACTAACAATGTACCAAACATGTAAGTCTCTGTTCATGTCAATGTTCCCTACACAGTAAAGTGCAACAACTGTTTTGCATAGCATTTGCATTGAATTTAGGCAATGTAAGTAATCTAGAGATATTAAAAGTGCATAGGGATACACATGCACCTATACATGATGTAAATCCTAAACTATTTTCAATAGGAACTTGAGCATTCACAGATCTAAAGAAATTTCTAGAAATAATGACACACGGATACTGAAGATTGCCTTTTATAATTATGTACAGTATTCACACTGAAGATAAAAATTTCCTAGAAAACCAATGCTAACTGCTTTTCAGACATTTTCTAAATGTTTTGCACTCACTGATGTGTTAACTTATTAATTCTGTGAGTAGGTGTACATCATCAATGACCACAGAAGTGAAGATGCAGCTTTCCATGTCAGAGCACCATAAATATTCTGACCATGTACACTTTGGATAGCATGTCTCCTGAAACTATCACTATATCCACTCATAGATGCACTCCTTATAGGTAAAACACTCTTTGTAACATAGCAGTCAAAATACCCCATCTCCTCTCCATCTGACTTACCTGTGATTAAAAGCCAGCACCAGAAACAATAGTCTAAGTCATAATGAAGAAGTTCTAAGTCTTCAGAAAGCTGAATCAAGAAAGCAACCATGAAATCTCTGAAGCTGACAATGGATGGGACTGTAATTCATGGGATCTGGCTTAAGATGAAAGTCACTCAGAAGAACAAATCAGTTACTCAGGAAAGCATGAAAATACTGGAGGGAAAGCACAGGATGTCCCTTCAGTCTACCTATGTGTCTCCTCCCCTTTAACCACATGATCCATGAGCTGTGGCTCTTGAGAGTCAAGTATAGCCTTTCCTTGGGCAAGTCTCATCACTGTTAAGTCATTCCACTCTTCTCTTGAAATTCACTTTTTTATTCTAGAGTTTTCTGTATGCTCTACCTGGAAGAAATGAGAAGTGCCATCCAATGGGACCAAAGTAATTGCTCAGGAAGAAAAATTTAAAAAGTCTCACACGTTTCTAGAACGGTATATGGATTGAAAACTGTAAAGGAAAATTTCTCTGGAAAGTTAAATGAGACTTGACATCGTGGAAATTTGGGCTGAAGTGGATTTGTCTAAACCTACAATTTGATTCTGGCCTTCACGTGATTCTAATTGCGTGGACTTTCTTCTGTTGTATGCGTGCAGCTTTTTAAAGTAATATATATCAGCACAGAATTAGTTTAGTGTCATAAAGGAGCTGTGTTTATGGCCTGTGCATGCAGCTTGAAGTCTGAATTACTGAAAAAGCCTCCCATCGATTTCACAATCAACTCCACTTAGTACCAATATTATTCATCTTCACAGTTCTCATTCATTATATAGAGAGTAAACGCCTAAGCAAAATTTTGGTGACTACAGCTTACTTATAGAATAAAAGCCCAGTCTTTCCACTATTTATAAAAATGTTAAACAATTGACATGCAACCTGATTTCCAATGTTATGGCCCAACATTTCCCACTGTAGATTCTATCCACTACCAACAACCATCTATTCATTATCTTAATTGATTTGTTCAATATAATATTACTAAGCAATTTTGATGGTTCAAGCATTCTAGGCATTGAGAATGATAGCTCTGAACAACATTGATGATATTCATAATCTTATAGAGCTTATGTTCTAAAGGGGAGAAACACAGTAAACAAGAAAAATATTTTTGTAAGTTCATATCTATTATAGAGAACAAGGAGTTAAACAGCATAAAGTAGTTATGAGTCCATTTCATTGAACAGAGAATTACATGTCATAACTCACATAAAAAGTAATGTAGCAAATACATAGTCATTTCTAACTCTACAAATATCCATGCACACACATAAAAAATAAATATTTAAGAGATAGGTGATGACGGGGTTAAATATTACCTTCAGGTAGTAAAAACCAGGGAGCTGTCTTATACAGGAGAGTCAGAAAAGGCCCTACTGAAGTGACCTTGAGAAGCAACCAGATTTAAGTGAGATTGCTAGCCATGAGCAGACAAGAGAGAAAATTTCAAGGCCCATGGAATGCTACAAGCCAGGATCTTGCTCCCAAAACATGTTTAGTGTAGTCAAGGAGAACAAGGAAGCCAATGTAAATGGTAGGGGTGAGTAAATAAGAAGAAGGAGGTGGATAAGCAGAGGCATCATGGGTGAAGGAGTGGAGCTCAAGTTGGACTGATGAGGTCCTGGTGAGGGTCTGAGCTTCTCAGATGCTGAGGGAGAAATGAGATTTGGTGAGGTGTTTTGTTTTTCTTTGTTGTTTGTTTGTTTGGCTAGGCAGTTCTGGCCTTGGTATTGTCAATATGATGGAGATATGGGCTGGTTTCATTCTGATCACCCAAGTAGATCCACCCTCAGGTCTTCTATTTAAGTTCTATAAGAATGGGAACTGACCTATGTTGAGTGGCTGACCAAGTATTTAAGCAGCAATACACAGGGCTTACTTATTTGGTTAGGGACAGTGACTTAAATTACTCCTTAAGAAACCCACATTTAGCTTAAGTCTATCTAGACTTCAATTTTTTTTCAATAAAGTGTTTTTTTTTAAATCTAATGCTGTTAAGCTCTGGAATTCACATTGTCTCACGGGTACTTCACTTCCCTAAGTTGCAAATGAAGCAAACAGAAAAAAAATGAGAAATGAAAACCAAGTTTTCCTTCCGAGTGGTTGTCATGTCATGTGAGAAAAATATAAAAATGTATAATGCCTTACCAATGTACCTGCAAAATTAGATGTTAGACGATATTTTCAAAATCTTAGGGCTTCTTCTAAAGGTAAGGGGAAATAATTTATTTAACTATATGTGTGGCTCTCACCTCTAGCCAGAATTACAAAGTGAATCTGAAGATGATAAAAAAAATACATTCTGAAAAAAAATACATTCTGTTTAAAATTCATTAACTTGTTTATGGGTGGTTGTTGTTGTTATTATTATTATTGTTATTATTTTGTTCATCAGATTCTACTAGTATCTGCTGTTCATTTTCAGAGAAGCAGATTCCCTTTGGGGAATGAAAGATTAAATAAAATAGCCAAATTCACAAGGTTCTTTAATCAGTGAAAAGTGCAAAATCAGTTGCCATTTATAACTCCCTACCCTTCCTTACAGTTATAATTACCCTTGCAGTCTTTGAGAGCTGCAGTCCCCGGATAAATTGCATTGCGTGTGGATAAGGTTTTATTTGGGTTTCTTTGTTGTTGTTGTTGTTGTTGTTTTTTTTTTAAATAACTCTTTGTTTTAAGAGAACATGTCATCAGTCAAAATAATGCTATCAGTTCTGAAAATATTTTCACTTTCTGACATGCACCGAGGTGCCGTAAAGTAGTGTTGACAACTCCATCTTTAGCATTCCACAAATCTTAGGGAGATATATCATCAGAAAACCACACGGTCTATATCCGGGCTCTGACAAAACTGAAACATGGCCTGCCAGCCACAGATAAGGCTTTGAAATGTTAGTCACTGAAAAGGCGATAACAGAAACAAGGGCCAAATCGTGTACACCTTCACCTCTGGACGCCTGCGGTTTTGAGCCAAGTCACTTTGGTAAAAAAAAAAGATATTGCTGTTTGGCTCCTTGGCTAAATCAGTGCATATACAGTGTAATCCAACGTGAAAACACGTGACGGACATGCTTTTAAACATGCTGCTGGGACAGCAGGGGGAGGGGCTGGAGCTGCGACAAGGAAAAGCAGAAACCCGGCATCTCTTGCACATTGGAGCAGCGTGAGACATCCTCCGAGGATCAAAGCCTCGTGCCATCGTGTGGCTGCCATCAGGGGCACAAATGGAAACTGTGAAGCACGCTGGAACAAGTGGAAACAGCTTTGACATCTTCATCCCCGTCATTGTTAATTCCTAAGTGTTTTGGAATTTCAGTCTGTTCTCAATTTTATATGGAAAAATCTCAAGATAGGGGAGGATAAAATCCTATTATGTCTGGACCTAGATGCGAGATATTAAACTAAAACCAAAGCAGTTGTTTTTCTTAAAGGTTCTGTTAAAAAAAAAATAACCAGAGTGACCACAAGTACCACCTTTAAGTAGAATTTATAATCATTTACCTCTTAACGGTTCCTCCCTCAGCCATCCATTTTTAAACAGAGTGGGGTTTATGGTCATCATCTGTGATTACATTCTCATGTATTTGCAGTATTTCTACTATAATGATTTATTTAAAAGGGCTTCGCCATGATAGCTCTCCAACTTTGTTCCTTCCTGTATATCACTGTTCAGGGTCAAAAGCTGGGGAAAGGGCTGGTCCCTAAGGCCTAACATATTTCACCAGTGGAGACTCTGGCTTTTCACTTCTCTTTCTCTCCTCATCACTTTATGCTTAAAGAAGAACAGATGTGGAAACGTTTAGAAAAAAAAAAGACTAATTGAATTTCACATAACACAATTTAGCATTGTTTGAGGAAGTACCTAAATCAACAGCACGTTTTCCAGAGTCCCAGCCTCGCCTAATTAGAACACCAAACGTGTGACTAATTGGCCACACTTCCACCAAAGGCTCCGAGGCACATGATGTGCCCCTGTCCCTCTGCCCCAGCTGAGGCCGGCAGTTTGGCTGCGAGGTAAGGTGGTTGGTTGTTCTGAAAGACTGGGGTGAGCTCCATGGGGAGAAAAACTCCTCTGAGATAGCCAAAAAGCAAACACGGGGGAAACAGAAGGCCTGGAATGTCTGTGCCGTGGCTACATTCAGAGAATTAGCAGGGGATTATGAGAACGTAGGTTAGGGGATACATGGCAAAGTCTCCGCCGGACTTGACCTTTAGCACACTGGCAGATAAGCTTTGAGAAATGCAACAGGAGGCTGTCTTGGTCCACATGTTTTTCCTAATGGTAAGGAGAATTTGTGGGAATGAACAGGCCTAATGAGATTAAAGGTCAAGGATGAGGCAAGACTGGCTTCTCTCACAACCGCCTGAGCATTTTGTTTGAGGCATTTGTCATTCCTACCTCTTCCTTCTTCTCAGGTCTAACACCCACGAAGCTAGAGGTGACTTAAGTGGCACCTTATATAAACGAGGGTCCTAGGGCCAAGAGAACTTCACTAATTTGCAGAAGGCTCACAGCTCTTTGGTCACTGACTTGGGACTAGAAATCTCATTGACACCCCACCTCTGATACTACTTGTACATTTTCTGCCATACTTGAGCCGATGCTAAAGCAATAATAATGTGTGTGAGGGGCTCCAATTCCCAGAAGATTGGACTTAGCTCAGTAACAGTGCCTTAAACGGACAAAGAACCTACTAGAATAAATTTGCTAGTAACTTTTATATGATATCTTCATTTGCTGGTGTGGATTCTGGCTTCTGGTCTGTATTCACTAAAAAGCTCCACTTAATCAGGACAAAGGGGAACTAAAAGTGTGACTCCTTGTTTTAATTATACATTGCCATTTTTTACTTTTTAAATTTCTTCTTTTGTGGGGGGGTATGATAAAATGATAGCAGTTAGTTCTTTTTTTAATGGGAATATTTCTGGAAAAGCTACTATTTCTATAGGTTCAAACCAAATATAAAGGGTATTCAGCAGGAATATTAGTGAACATAGATATCAAATGCTTTGTTCACTTAAGAGGGAAAAATCTGGCTTTAAAGCATAAAACATATTTAGAAGAATAAATTCAGTGGAAATTCAGTGATCATTTCCTTGGGAGAACTTTCAAACCTTTCTAACACGGGGACTTTCATATGTATTTTTTTCAACATTGGTTAATAAGGCTCAAAAGATATCATTGGTATTACACCTTCACTTAAAAAGTGACTATTAAAGAAAAATTTATTTTGATACTTAATATTTAATATGATCTTTGCTCCTTTGTTTATCCACAAAGATACACACATGCACACACACAAACACACACACACATATATATATATCTTCAAGAAGAAAGCATTTATATTTACCTTCCTCATTTTCTCCAACTTCCACATGCCAATAAAAACTAAGTTATAGAAATCCCTTTTTTAGGTTTCAATCAAAATTTTTAGAAAATTGTAAGTCAAGTTAATTTTAAACATTAAGATCAAAGGTCAATGAAGCGTTTCATACATTAACAGTCTTTAGCTGTAATTATAATTCCTGTTGCTGTTAGTTTAGATGGGACAGAAATGCACTGTTCTAGGAACCCTGTTTTTTCTTAAAGAGAATGAGTATTGGGGGGTGATCTTGATCAGTTACCGTGAGTCGATCAGATTCACGCATAAGAGAATGCTATTAGAGCTTTCTAAAAGTAAAACGGGGCCGTGAGTGGAATAGTTCAATCAGTGTGGGACATGGACAGCCAGACAGGAGGGTGGGACTGAACTGGGCACCAAGATTCAGCCTTGGGAAAGCCCCTTCACCTCCGTTTGCTTGGACTTGCTAGCACCGGGGAACAAATGGGCTGTGGCATGACTGTGTGTCAGCACAGTGGGTCCCTGCCATTTCTCTTCTCTCTGTTCGCCACAGCCAAATGGGATGACGGGTGGTCGGATCTGTCAGAAAGATAGATAGTCACTGGGAGAGTAGGCTGCTTGTCTTCCCGGCTACAGTGAAAGGCCTGGCTTCTTGTGTGGAGGCCTGTTTAGTGGCACCTTATGAATGATGGGGACAGTACTTTCTTTGGAAAATTATCTCATTAGGATGGATTTTTATAACACCTAAAACTTAGGGTAGTATTTGAGAGTCTTGAATAGAAGGAAGTGTAATAACAGGCATTTTCAGAGGGATTCCACCTCCAAGGATCAGCAGTTTCCCTCAATTTCAGTTGAAGTGGGTTGGCTTTTAAATGTTTGTAGGCACTAAAGAGGCAAAAATCCCTCACTAGTATTTTTAATTCAGAAGAGCTAGAGAGAACAAAAGAGTAAAGTTGTGAAAGATTTTAAGTACTCAAATTATATCAAGATATCTACTCTCTAATTAGATGGCTTTATTTTTTCTATAATTTTACTTTTTTTGGTTTATCATTATCATTCCCACTATCATCCCTTATTTCCTTAAGGTTTTGGAGCATATCTAAAGAGCTTTATTGAGTAAAAGTAAAGGTTTCTAAAGCTCAGACTTGGCGTGTCCTCTTTTGAAAAGTCAGATTTTCTTAAAAAGAAATTCCAAATTTATGTGGGGAAAACTAGATGATTGGGTACTTGGAACCACAACTTTGTGCCACAAACTATCTTACATGATGGCTCTATTACATGAATTTCTTTAACAGATTGCACAAACAAATAGTATGAGCAATTGATAAAATTTTGGACACAGAACTAGTGAACTTCAGCAATTACTTTGTCCTCTCCACACACACACACACACACACACACACACACACACACACACACACACACAAAATATTTTAAAAGAAGGCTGGTTCTAGTTCTAATTCTGGGTCTCCACTAACCCTTACCCACTGCTAAATAAATCATTCAACCTCTCTGCATCTTGCTGACTAGATAGTGATGCTTCTTAAATCAAATGTGTATTAAGATTGTGTAGAAAAATTGAAAATACAGATGCTCAGACCCAGAGTCAAATTAATCAAACCAAAACCCTAGATTCCACCATGCTGTCAGTTTACTCTCCCTCCCTCCCCTGCCCCTCTCTCTGTCTTACACACACACACACACACACACACACACACACACACACACACACACACACACACTTAAAATGTGAAGGAATGTCAAGGGGCAGATAAACACTCTATAATGGCCTTTAACATGCTAATCTTACATAAAACTATTTATGAAAAATTTAATAAGTTTTTACTGATAAAACGATGTTTGAAGTGGTTTTTATCTTTTGTATTGGGCAAATAATCCAAAATTAAAAACAAAAAAGAAAGACATTCTCTGGCAAGCCCCCTCAACAAGTCTACTCTGACATATCTTCTCAAATACCATCCTATGACCTTATACACTTTGAGTGATTTGACTGATTCGTACAATATGTTCAAATGATACTAATGGTCAGAACATATAGATGTCACAATACACTTTTCACTAATGTGTGCCCTCACAAGGCACCAAATGGAAATGGTGAAACCGCCACGATGTTCCCTCCTGCTCAGTGTGCAACACCTGGCTTCTTCGTTTATTTTCCATTTCCTGCCACTGTCTCCTCACCTTTACCAATTCAGTTTTGAGACACTTCCTGTCACTTTAAAAAGAATGTCCAAGTTAGCTTCATAAGGGGATGACAACTCTCAGAGCACAGTAGTAGAAATACAACATCTCCCTCGTTTCTCCTAGTCACAAAGTGTGCACACATACAATGATGCATTCCGTAAGTTCTATATCAAAGTGAATTATTTTTAATTAAAGCTTGGTTTCTTCTGAACTACAGTGAATGGACCAGACCAAGTACTGCCACATCATTTTTCTCCTCATTATCACCTCGTTAAGATCCCAGAACATGCCTCAGAGGCAGGGGGCTGAGACACGCAGCTTAACAAGGTGATAATGGAGAGAAAATGTCTCCAGCCTATTTGGGGCACAGCCCATGCCAGGTAGGATGATGGCAGATCAGTTTGTGCTGAAGAAGCACTTGAGTTAGCAAAATAGTATTCTTACCATGGATTAAACTATTTCAAAGTAGACCATATTTTATGTTTCCATGGCAATGATGAGCCTAGACTATTTTTTCTTTAAGGAGGGGAGCCTCAACGTTTGAATTCAGACTGAAAACGACTTTCTCATATTAATTCTTCTGTTTATCCTTACTCGTGTGAACCCTAATTCATAGCCAGGGATCAGCATCTGGCTAACAAATCGGAAATCCCATCTTCCATAAACCTATAAATACTATGTGACCTGACCATGGTTAGACCAGTATTTAACTGGTTAATTTTTCTACCTCCCTAAAGTGTCTTAGATAAAGTTGACTAGTTTTTCTTTATGATTTTCTAGCTTCTCCTTTATGATTTGTACATATGATAGCTGGAGCTATAAAATTGAAAGATGCAGCTGAAAGAAATCTGGGCTTTTGTTCCCATGTAGGTACCACAGCTGTGAGGGATACCTGCTTGGCATTCTTAGACATAAGACATTAATAAACACATTGTTAGTGCCAATAGTCTATATTGGTGGTAATGCTGACTATGAACTAAATGCAATAGTACCACAAGTGTTCAAAAGGATTTACTGCATTTCTTCTAATGAATTTAAAACTCAAATCCAAATTGCACTTC
Organism: Rattus norvegicus; assembly: GCF_021556685.1. NCBI lineage: Eukaryota > Metazoa > Chordata > Mammalia > Rodentia > Muridae > Rattus > Rattus norvegicus. The sequence continues at coordinate 96,295,341 of NC_141541.1, read as the reverse complement.
TTTTCATACTCAGTTATCAGTTGCAAGCATTGGTGTGCTCAAAGCAGCTCACCTGGTATGAATTTGTTATATACATAGCCATTATTAGAAATTTAATTCTTAAATGATAACTTTATAAAGTCATGCTAAAATTAAAATACAGTAACTACTTATTTTTAATGATATAATTCCGATGCCTGAGTGTTTGACTTTTTTTAAATTAATCATTCCATCTGTTTACATCTCTAATGATATCCCACTTCCTGGTTATCCCCTCCACCAACTCCATCCCATAATATCCCACTTCCTGGTTGCCTCTCCACAAAGCTCTCATCTTACACCTGCCCTTCTCCTTCCCCTTTGCCTGTATGAGAGTACTCGCCCACCCACCCACACTCTCCCACTCTACTGATCCAGCATCCCTCTATGCTGTGGCATTAAGCTCCTCAGGACCAAGGGCCTCCTCTCCTGTTGCTGTCAGGCAAGGCCATTCTCTGCTACATATGTATCTGGAGCATGTATCCCTCCTGGTATACTCCTTGCTTGGTGGTATATAATCTGGGAGATCTGGATAATGAGATCTTGTTCTTCCAGTAGGGTTGCAATCCCCCTCCGTTCCTCCAGTCCTTCCAATAGCTCCCCCACCAGGTTCCCTGAGATCCCTCTGATGGTTGGTTCCAAGCATCCATATCTGCATTGGTCAGTTGCCGGCCAGACTTGCTCAGGAACCATCACACTTATGTTCCTGTCAGCCAGCACCTCTTGACCACAGCAACAGTGTTGGGTTTGGCATCTGCAGACATGATGGATCCCCAGATGGTTGGCCTTTCCTTCAGTCTCTGTTCCATATTTTTGTCCCTGTTCTTCCTTTGGACAAGAACATTTCTGGGTTAAAAACTGAGATGGGTGGGTAGCCCCATCCCTTGACCAGAGGAGCCTGACTATCTGCTAGAGGAGTTCTCTATGGGAGCTATCTCCTCCTTCTGTACACATTTCAGCTAAAGTCATCCCCATTGAGTCCTGAGAGCCTCACTTTCCCTGGTGTCTGGGATTCTCCAGTGGCTAGCCCCGTTCCTCATCCCCCTGCTACATATTTCTGTTCAATTTCCTGATCCTCTGTACCTCTCTCACATTTCCTCCAGATCCTGATGCTGACACCCTTATTTCCTTTCCCTCCTTTCTCCCTCCCAAGTCTCCCTTTCCCTTCACCTCCCACAATCCTCCTGTTTTCCCCTCAAAGCAGGACTGAAGCCTCCATACCCTCATCTTCCTTCCTTCTACGTTCCATATGTTCTGGGGGTTGTATTATGAGCATTGTGGGGTTTTGGACTAATATACACTTATTAGTGAGTATATACCATGTGTGTTCTTATCTGGGTTACCTCACTCAGGATGATATTTTCTAGTTCCATCCATTTGCATATGAATTTCATGAAGTCACTGATTTTGATAGCTGAGTAGTTTTCCATTGTGTAGATGTACCACATTTTCTGTATTGATTCCTCTGTTGATGGACATCTGGGCTTTTTCCATCTCCTGGCTATTATAAATAAGGCTGCTATGAGCATAATGGAGCATGTATCCTTGTTATATGTTAGGTAATCTGTTAGGAATATGCCCAGGAGAGTATAGCTGGGTCCTAAGTAGCACTATGTCCAATTTTCTGAGGAACCTCCAGACTGATTTCCAGAGTGGTTGTACCAGCTTACAATCCCACCAACAATGGAGGAGTGCTCCTTTTTCTCAACATCTTTGCTAACATCTGCTGTCACCTGCGTTTTTGATCTTAGCCATTCTGATTGGTGTGAGGTGGAATCTCAGGGTTGTTTTGATTGGCATTTCCCTGATGACTAAGGATGTTGAACATTTCTTTAAGTGCATCTCAGGCATTCCAGATTCCCTGGTGGAGAATTCTCTATTTAGCTCTGTACTCCAGTTTTTAAAATGGTTATTTGGTTCTCTGGGGTCTAACTTCTTGAGTTCTTTGTATATTTTGGATATTAGCCATCTATCAGATGTAGGATTGGTAAATATCTTTTCCCAATCTGTTGGTTGCATTTTGTCCTAACCATAGTGTCCTTTGCCTTACAGAAGCTTTTCAACTTTATGAGGTCCCATTTGTCCACTAAAGCTCTTAAAACATAAGCCATTGTTGTTCTGTTCAGGAAAATTTCCCCTATGCCCCTGTGTTTGAGGCAATTCCCCACTTTCTCTTCCATTAGATTTAGTGTATCTAGTTTTATGTGGAGGACCTTGATACACTTGGATTTGGGCTTTGTACAAGGTGATGAGAATGGATCGATTTGCATTCTTCTACATGCAGACCTCCATTTGAACCAGCACCATTTGTTGAAAATGTTGTCTTTTTTCCACTGGATGGTTTTAGCTTCTTTGTCAAAGATCAAGTGACCATAGGTCTGTAGGTTCATTTCGGGCTCTTCAATCCTATTCCATTGATCTACTTGCCGATCTCTGTACCAGTACCATACAGTTTTTTAAATCACTACTGCTCTGTAATACAGCTTGAGGTTAGTGTTGATGATTCCCCAAAGAGTTCTTTTATTCTTGAGAATAGTTTTCACTCTCCTGGTTTTTTTTCTCTTGTTATTCCAAATGAATTTGAGAATTGCTCTTTCTAACTCTAAGAAGAATCGAGTTGGAATTTTGATGGGGATTGCATTGAATCTGTAGACTGCTTTCAGCAAGATGGCCATTTTTACTATATTAATCCTGCCAATCCATGAGCATGGGAGACCTTTCCATCTTCTGAGGTCTTCTTCAATTTCTTTCTTCAGAGGCTTGAAGTTCTTGTCATACAGATCTTTCACTCACTTGGTTAGAGTCACATCAAGGTATTTTATATTATTTGTGACTATTGTGAAGGATGTCATTTCCCTAATTTCTTTCTCAACCCTTTTATTCTTTGAATAAAGGAAGGCTACAGATTTTTTGAGTTAATTTTATATCCAGCCACTTTGCTGAAGTTGTTTATCAGCTGTAGGAGCTCTCTGGTAGAATTTTTGGGGTCACTTATGTATACTATCATATCATCTGCAAATGGCAGTATCTTGACTTCCTCCTTTCCAATTTATATTTGATCTCTTTTTTGTTGTCTAATTGCTCTGGATAGAACTTCAAGTACTCTATTGAATAGGTATGGAGACAGTGGGCAGCTTTGTCTTGTTCCTGATTTTAATGGGAGTGCTTTGAGTTTCTCTCCATTTTGTTTGATGTTGGCTATTGGTTTGCTGTATATTGCTTTTACTATGTTTAGGTATGGGCCTTGAATTCCTGATCTTTCCAAGACTTGAAGGGGTGTTGAATTTTGTCAAATGCTTTTTCAGTATCTAATGAAATGATCATGTGGTTTTTTTCTTTGAGTTTTTTTACATAATTATGTTGATGGATTTCTGTATATTGAATCATAGCTGCATTCCTGGAATGAAGCCTACTTGATCCTGGTTGATTACTTTGATGTGTTCTTGGACCTACTTTGCTAGAATTTTACTGATTATTTTTGTATCAATATTCATAAGGGAAATTGGTCTGTAGTTCTCATTCTTTGATGGGCCTTTCTGTGGTTTAGGTATCAGTATAACTATAGCTTCATAGAAAGAATTGGGTAGTGTTCCTTCTGCTCTATTTTATGGAACAGTTTGAGGAGTATTGGTATTAGATCTTCTTTGAAGGTCTGATAGAATTCTGTACTAAAACCATCTGGCCCTGGGCCTTTTTTGGTTGGAAGACTTCTAGTGACTGTTTCTATTTCCTTGGGGGTTATGGGCCTGTTTATATGGTTTATCTGATCCTGCTTTAACTTTGGTACCTGCTATCTGTCTAGGAAATCATCCATTTCATCCAGGTTTTCCAGTTTTGTTGAGTATAGACTTTCGTAGTAGGATCTGATGATTTTTTTTTAATTTCCTCAGTTTCTGTTGTTATGTCTCCCTTTTCATTCCTGATTTTGTTCATTTGGATACTGTTTATGTTCCCTCTGGTTAGTCTGGCTAAGGGTATATCTATCTTGTTGATATTCTCAAAGAACCAGCTCTTGGTTTTGTTGATTCTCTGTATAGTTCTGTTTGTTTCTACTTGGTTGATTTCAGCCCTGAGTTTGATCTTTTCCTTCTGTCTACTCCTCTTGGGTGTATTTGCTTCTTTTTGTTCTAGAGCTTTCAGATGAGCTGTTGAGCTGCTACTGTATGATCTCTCCAATTTCTTTATGGAGGAATCAGAGCTATGAGTTTTTCTCTTAGTACTGCTTTTATTGTGTCTCATAAGTTTGGATGTGCCATGCCTTCAGTTTCATTGACTTCTAAAACGTCTTTAATTTTTTTCTTTATTTGTTCCCTACCAAGTCATCATTGAGTAGATAGTTGTTCAGCTTCCATGTGTATGCAGGCTTTTTGTTGTTTTTTGTTGTTATCAAAGACCAGCTTTATAGTTCATGGTGGTCCAAAAGAATACATGAGACTAATCCAATGTTCTTGTATCTGCTGAGGTTTGTTTTGTGTTTGAGTATATTTTCAATTTTTGAGAAGATATCATGAGGTGCTGAGAAGAAAGTAAATTCTTTTGTTTTAGGGTGAAATATTCAATAAAAATCAGTTAAATATATTTGGTTCATAACTTCTTTTAGTTTTACTGTGTCTCTGTTTAGTTTCTGTTTCCATGATCTGTCTTTTGGTGAGAATGGGGTGTTGAAATCTCCTCCTATTATTGTGTGATGTTCAATGCGTGCTTTCAGCTTTAGTAACATTTCTTTTACAAATGTGGGTGCCCTTGCATTTGGGGCATAGATGCTCAGAATTGAGAGTTCATCTTGGCAGATTTTTCCTTTCATGAGTTTATCGTGGCCTTCTGTGAATATTTTGATAACTTTTGGTTGAAAGTCTACTTTGTTAGATATAAGAATTGCTACTCCAGCTTGTTTCTTGGGACCATTTGCTTGGAAAATTTTTTCCCAACCTTTTACTTTGACGTATGTCTGTCTTTGACTGTGAGATGTGTTTTCTGAATCCAGCAAAATGCTGGGTTCTCTTTATATATCCTGTCTGTTAGTCTTTTTATTGGGGAATTGAGTCCTTTATGTTAAGAGATATTAGGGACTAATGATTGTTGCTTCCTGTTATTTTTATTGTTAGAGGTGGAATTATGTTTGTGTATTCCTCTTCTTTTGGATTTGTTATGAAAAGATTAATTTCTTGCTTTTTTCTTGGGTGTAGTTTCCCTCGTTGTTTTGGACTTTTCCTTCTATTATCCTCTGAAGGCCTGCATTTGTGGAAAGATATTATTTAAATTTGGTTTTGTCTTAGAATACCTCAGTTTCTCCATCTATGGTAATTGCGAGTTTGGCTGGGTATAGTAGCTGGACTGGCATATTCATTCTCTTAGGGTCTATATAACATCTGTCCAGGATCCTCTGGCTTTTAGAGTCTCTGTTGAGAAGTTTGGTGTAATTCTGATAAGTTTGCCTTTGTATGTTACTTGACCTTCTTCCCTTACTGTACTGCTTTCAATATTCTTTCTTTTTCTGTGCATTTTGTGTTTTAATTATCATGTAATGAGAGGAATTTCTTTTCTGGTCCCATCTGTTTGGTGTTCTATTGGCTTCTTGTATGTTTACAGGCATTTCTTTTTTTAGGTTAGGAAAGTTTTCTTCTATAATTTTGATGAAGACGTTTCCTGGCCTGTTGAGTTGGGAATCTTTATTTTCTTCTATACCTATTATTTTCAGGTTTGGTCTTTTCATTGCATCCTGGATTTCTTGAATGTTTTGAGATAGGAGCTTTTTGCTTTTTGTATTTTCCTTGATTGTCGTGTCGATGATGTCCTCTATTCTATCTTCTGGCACCGAGATTCTCTCTTCTATCTCTTGTATTCTGTTGGTGATGTTTGCTTCTGTGACTCTGGTTCTCTTTCCTAGGTTTTCCATCTTCAGGGCTGTCTCTCTTTGAGTTTTCTTTAATGATTCTATTTCCATTTTTAGTTCCTGAACAGTTTTGTTCAATTCCTTCACCTGTTTGGTTGTGTTCTCTTGTATTTCTTTAAGGGAGTTATTTATGTCCTTCTTAAAGTCCTCTATCATCTTCATGAAATGAGAGTTTAGATCTGAATCTTGCTTTCTAGGTATGTTGGGGGTATCCAGGGCTTGATGTGGTGGGAGAACTAGGTTCTGATGATGCCAAGTCAAATTGGTTTGTGGTACTTATGTTCTTGGGATTGCCTCTTGCCATCTGGTTAACACTGGTGTTATCTGGCCTCCCTGTCTCTGACTGGAGTCTTTCTTCCCTGTGGTCCTGTGATCCTATGATCCTGGATGTTTCAGAATACCTAGGGAGTTGGTTTGCAACTGGAGTATGGGGTGTGTGGGATTGGGTCCATCACTGGAGCTCTCGTCCTGGCACAGTTAGGAAGCCATGGTAACTATTTAAAACCACAATTTCTCAATAACTTTGCTCTTTCCCTGCTGATGAGCTTCCCTTGTACATGGAAAGTGGCAATTATGTAAACCACCACTTCTAAACATTTCTTCCCAACTCTCTATCTAATGACACAATGTAAGTAGCTTAAACTCAGTCATAGTGAGAACATTTCTATAGAACTCAGTAAGTAGTACACATTGAGTCTTGCTATTTGTGTTGTTGTTCTGTCTAAGCATCAGATCATTATGGGGCAAATCTTAACAGTATAAGTTATACTTAAAGGTGCATGGTGCCTTGTGCTGAGGCTGAAATGGGTTTCAATGTGATGAATATTATTCATGTATGGGTGGTATATAATTTAACAGTAGGTCACCTGTTGTATTTGGCGGAAGTAATCTTACTGAGTATAGTTAGTAGACAATATAGCTTATCTGTCAAACCATCTTTGAACTGTAGCCAGAGACTGATCCTCAGTACAAATGTTGAGCACAAATCAATAAAATAATTCTAGGAGCATCAATTGTCTCTGAAATTTATAATAAGAACAATTTCATATTTATTATTTTTTATAAGTAATATGTTATATACACTTTACATCAGCAAATTTACAATAAGTTAATACATGTCTATGTACCTTTGTGAATTTGTTCCTATTGCTTCTTTGCTTAGAGTCGTTCAGCTGTTTTCAGTATCCCAAATGATAATGCTTCAGCTGCTCCACGTGGCACAGACCTTCAGTCATTCTGAATTTGTAATGGTTAACTTGACTGGTTCAAGGATACCTAGGGGTTAGAAACACATCTAGATATGATAATGAAGGCATTACCATACAAGAAGGCATTTCCATATGTGAGTGGATGGGAAATAACCAACCTCAGTGAGAACTGGAGGCCCAGAACAAACAAGTATTGATACATATTTGGGTTTTCTCTCCTAGAATATTAGTCTTCTGCCCCTTCATGTGAGCCATCTCCCCCAATTGCCCCTTCTATTATCTATCTATTCATCAAAACACATTCCTATATGTATATATAGTGCATGTATATATAGTGGATATGCATATATGTCCACATACAGCTTTCTATTGACTTGACCACCTTCCTATTATAGTTTGTCTATCTATCTATCTATCTATCTATCTATCTATCTATCTTCTATCTATCAGCTACCTACCAATCCTTCATCTATCTACCTACATGTCTTATGGCTTGTGACACTGGAGAACACTTGTTGTTCTATAACTTTATTCTAATATCAAGTGGAGAATTATTCAAAATTGCCAGTGGGTGAGCAGAACAGAAGGATGACCACTGCCAATCATCTAGGCCAACAGCATGCCCAGCAGAAACTGATAACAGCAGAAATGATAGCAGCTGTTTCTGCTATATCCTTGTGGTCCGGGGGTATCAAGCAGTTGATGAATTTATGACATGCACAGAGTACACCCCCAGGAGGTCTTTTAAGTGGGTATTTTCACTGAAGGGCAATAGGATACTTTAAAATTGGCCAATTTTAGATGAGATTTATTTTTGAACATGTAACATTAAAGAGGTGATAGAAGTCACAATATGGGGGACAGACACATGAAGGAGTATGTTAATCCATGCTGAAGCCAATCTTTTTTGCTGTCACTTTAAACTATACTTTCCATGTAGAGACAGATCCCCAATGCCTAGGCCAGCTCCATCTCTTCAGGTCTGTCCTGCCACCTTTCCCCACACATCCCATTCCTACCTAGATGTTGGCACTGCATGGTTTGGCACAAGACCAAGAGCAAGTTTGCTCAGATCAGGAGAGCATCTGACTGGGGAACCAGCTGCCAACTATTTCAAATGGGAAATCTTTGAATTCTTGAGTTCAAACTTTATTGGGAAAACTTTTAGCAGTGCAACGGTGTGCTTTTTCATGGGGTTGACAAATCTTACACCAAAAGGATTTAGCACAGCAGTTTTAGGAGCTGTTTAGAAAACCAGGCCCAGGAAAGTAAGTGGCCTCTAAGGAAAGCCTTTCTTTCCTGTCTAATCTCTTGTCACAGCTCATTAGTTCTCTGAGAATTAGAGAAAGTTGTTTCTCAATTATCCCACCACAGTAGAATAAGAACATTCCTGGTGGTTCGTGGAAGCAGGGCCTCTATAGCACAGCAGTGCAGGAATCCACTGGCACCATCCTGAAAGGTGAGACCGAGCAGAGCAGCCATGGGTATTTGTTGAAGATTGTGGCTCCACTATATTTGCTTGGGAGTGACCTTGCCTCAAGCAATCTCAAGATTCACCGGAACCTGTCAGGGTCCCTGTGGTCCCAGAAACTTTTTCTGAAGTGTTTTTATTATCATTTAGTGTTAGTGTGTGTGTGTGTATGGGGTGTGTGTGTGTGTGTGTGTGTGTGTGTGTGTGGTGTGTGTGGTGCATATAGGGTGTGTGTGTTTTTGTGTGTGTGGTGTGTGTGTGGTGTGTGTGTGGTGCATATAGGGTGTGTGTGTGTGGTGTGGTATGTGTGTGGTACATATAGGGTGTGTGGGGGGGGTGTGGGGGGTGTGGTACATATAGGGTGTGTGTGTGGGTGGGTGTGTGGTGTGATGTGTGTGTGGTGCATATAGGGTGTGTGTGTGTGTGTGTGTGTGTGTGTGTGTGTGTGTGTGTGTGTGTGTTGAGGGAGAGCAGGAGTTGCTTCCTTGAAAGTTTGTGCCCACAATAGGAGTTGCAGACTGTTATAAACTGCCAAATGGGTACTGGAAATCAAACTATGGTCCTCTGGCAAACAACCAGTACTCTTGAACTCAGCCATAACCTGTTTGAAGTATTTTGAGAATTGAGTGCAAGTATTCATGACAGGTGTCTGACCCATTCCCTGTCTGGAGCCATGCAGGGATGTTTCCAAGGCATGGCATTTGATGACCAGGGGCAGCCTTTGCTCTCATCTACTTCATTACAAGTAGTTTCCGTTTCCGTGACTCTGACCTCTCACAAGGCACACAGTTATCCCATGGTAAGGCATGCCATGAGATAGGAAGTACAAATGAAGGTTCCAGTTGATACAGATGACAGTCATGGAAACTATTCCTTAAACTGACAGAAAATATACTCCTACACTATATTCAACTACTTTGCATAAGATCTCAAAGCAGCAGAGGGAAATAGCCCAAGCAGGCTACATGATTTCTCATGTGGCCAGTGGAGCAGCATCCCAAGGGTCCAAGTGGTATGGGCACTGCCCTCTGCCTTGTCCTGGGAATAGGATCCTGTGAAGACGCTGATAGAAGATGCTAGATTAGTGGAGATATTCACCTTCCTGAGTTTATGAAAATACCTTCAGAGAAGGACTTGATAGTTGAGGCAGGCTGTCAGCTCTTGAAACCCTTGAACATCATGGTGGGCTGTTACTTTGAGATTCTCAGGAAATCAAGATCTCTGGGAATTACTGTTAACCTCATCTTAAACCTTGGCTCAGATCTTTGTGGCCTATCAGTGGTGACATGAGCTCAGAGTCACATAGCAATCATAATGACTGTCCTAGTTCAGGTCTCTATTGCTGGGATAACACACCATGACCAAAAGCAAGTCAGGGAGAAAAGTGTTTATTTGGCATAAACTTTCACATTGTAGTTCATCATTGAAGGAAGTCAGGACAGAAAATCAAACAAGGCAGGGACCTGAAGGCAGGAGCTGATGTAGAGGTCATAAAGGAGTGATTGTTCAGCTTGTTACTTATGGCTTGTTCGCCTGCCTTCTTACAGAATCCAGGACTACCAGAACTCAAGTGGCATGGCACCACCCACAGTGGATTGGAGGCTCTCCCATCAATCACTAATTAGGAAAATGTCCTCCAGGCTTGTCTACAGCCCGATCTTATAGAAACATTTACTTAATCGGGGTTTCCTCCACTCAGACAACTTTAATTCAAGTCATCTTGTGTCAAGGTGACATAAAACTATCCAGCACAATGACCTACACGTGGTTTTTATGCAGGAACAGTGACTTGGAAGAAACCCGTTGAGTTACTAGCCATCCTCAGAATTAGGATTAAATAGCCCCGTGTTTATTCAAGAATGTCTAGAAAATGGATACCTTTGCAAAATTTGGCCAAATTAAATAAAATAGAGGTCTCTTTGGGATGTGAAAGGCAGTTGTGCTGGCTAGTTTTTACATCAATTTGATACAATCTAGAATTATTTGGGAAGAAGCAACCTCACTTGTGAAAATGCCCCCATCAGATTAGCCTCTGAGCAAGTGTGTGTTGCATTTTCTTGGTGAATGATTGACGGGGGTGGAGAGAAGCTCACTGTGAGTAGAGCCACCCTTCAGCTTGTGGTCATGGAAGCTTTAAGAAATGAGGCTGAGCAGGCTGTGAGGAGAAAGCTAGTGGGCAACCTTCTTCCATAGCCTCTGCTTCAGTTCCTGCATCCAGGTTTTATAGTGTTCAAGTGTAAAAAGAAATAAACCCTTCTCTTGCTTTGGTCATGGCGTATATCACAATAGAAACCCTAACTAACTCAGATGTCTTCTTTCATTTACATCTTCATAATGGAAGCCAGACTGGACATATCAGAGTGTCTCATAGTCCCTGTGCATATATCAGCTCTTTCGTTCAAGATCTTTAGAACAGGAGTAAATCACTCCTTCTCTCCTTGACAACCTCTACAACTTACAATTGAAGGAGTGATGCCCTTAGCTCAGAAAGGCTAATGGTACTTAGAGAACAAAAAAGAGGCTCATGGCCAGAAAATGTTTGAGAAACATTAAAAAAGGCCAGGTTGACAACAGACAGCCACTGTTTAGTGCTAAGACAGTGGTCCCCTACTTCTGATCCACACCTAGCCTTCTCACTGTGTTCTAACTTGAAGGTACTAGTTTGTTCCGGCTAAGACAAATAAAATCAGTCCTTCTGTGTAAGCTGGGGATGAGGACTGGTCTCTCCTGAGAGTTGCTACATCTCCTCATACCCTAGAAATTCAGTCTCAGTGATGGGCTGTGCACTTTAGATCCCTAATTATAACTTACCTGTAGGTGCTGTGGACTGCATTTTCCCTTTCCCAAGGAGGAATGGTGGCTCATTTCCAATTTTTTGCAATTGTCGCTTTATTACAAGTGTTGGGCTTACAAACACACACACCACACTTGCCTCTAGATGCTTTTCTTGAAGTTTTCAATCATTTTCCTTTCTTCTATACTAACTTTCCAATAGTTCATATGACCCTCTGAAACTCAGATTTTTTTTCCCCCAAATCATATTTATCACAGGTTCATTGAGGTTCTTGGATGGAAAAGTTCTATAAAACAAAACCCATTTGACAAATCTCTGTTGGATAGGCAGTACATAGCCGCGTGTGTGTGTGTGTGTGTGTGTGTGTGTGTGTGTGTGTGTGTGTGTGTGTGAGAGAGAGAGAGAGAGAGAGAGAGAGAGAGAGAGCATATCTGTGTGTGTGTGTTGTGCATGTTAGGTAGTTGAGAGGTGCTCACATTCTCTGAAAAACACATGTCCAGCCCCTCTGCCCACTTTTGTATGGATTGTTTTTTGTTGAGTTGTAAAAATTCTTTACATATCCTAGATTCTCACACTTTCTAAAAGTGCTTTCTTCTACTAAAACTTCTTGCTTTCTCTGTAATATTAAAACTAAAATTTGTAATTTTATTTACCTATTGCATATAATATTTAGTTCCCTGTTGCTTCTTCATGTGGCACCATATTTAAACCCTCTACCCTCCTAAACCTCATGAGGCTTTCATATATGTCAACCTATAAGACTTTCATACTTATAGCTGTTAGAACCAACATTCAGATTTTTAAATTTTTATTATGTTTAGTATAAAAAAGAAACCAAATTTTCTTTTTTAAAGATGTAACATTTTAAATAATTAGCCAAGAATTCCACATATGCACATAATGTATTTTGGTCATATTCACTTCCCAGTCCTTCTAACTATAGTATCAGGTCCCTCAAAATTTCACGTTCTCCCCCATCCTCCTCTGATTCAATTTGTTCTGCTGATATACTCACAACTTCAGGGCCACTCATGAGAGCATAGTAGGCTTTCTAAGGACTACACCCTTCAAGAAAAGTGACTCTTCCTGCCCTGAAAGTTATCAACTGGCTATATCTCCTTAGCTGGGATTTTTTTTTTTTATTAACTTGAGTATTTCTTATATACATTTTGAGTGTTATTCCCTTTCTCGGTTTCCGGGCAAACATCCCCATCCCCCCTCCCCTTCCTTATGGGTGTTCCCCTCCCAACCCTCCCCCCATTGCCGCCCTCCCCCCATAGACTAGTTCACTGGGGGTTCAGTCTTAGCAGGACCCAGGGCTTCCCCTTCCACTGGTGCTTAGCTGGGATTTTTAAGCCTCTCACATTTCTCGGGGACTTTTAAAATCAGCTCACCAATTGATATAAAAATCCACACAAGATTTTGATACTAGTAGTTGGAATCTATAAATAAATTTGGAGAATTCTACCATCTTTAAATAGTAAATCTTCTGACTGTGAACTTGGGGTGTCTTATCTATCTATTTCAAATGTGAGTTTTCTTCAACATTTAAAAAATATTTTAAGGATGTATATCTCTCCTGAGCTATACAAGAGCTGAAGGGGCTCGAGACCCCATATGAACAACAATGCCAACCAACCAGAGCTTCCAGGGACTAAGCCACTACCCAAAGACTATATGAACTGACCCTGGACTCTGACCTCATAGGTAGCAATGAATAGCCTAGTAGGGGCACCAGTGGAAGGGGAAGTCCTTGGCCTTGCCAAGACTGAACCCCCAGTGAACGTGATTGTTGGCGGGGAGGGTGGTAATGGGGGAAGGGTAGGGAGGGGAACACCCACATAGAAGGGGAGGGGAGCTAGGAGGATGTTGGCCTGGAAACTGGGAAAGGGAATAATATTTGAAATGTAAATAAGAAATACCCAATTTAATAAAGATGGAGAAAAAATATTTTAACTGTTTAACTCTGACATTTTTGTTGACTACTGATTTTTATATGATTGTAACTGGAGTTATTTTATAAACTTGACTTTTGTATTGTTCACTGTACTATGTAGAAATCAAGTCAATTGTTTCATATTGACAGTGCATCTAAAGAATTCCTAACTTACTATCAGCTTTCTTAGTGGGTCCTTTAAGATAATATTCTACATAAAATATATTTTGCTTCTTTTCCAACCTAAAAGAATTTCAATTCTTTTTCATAACTACTTTTGGCTGGCGCCTCTGGTACAGAGATGAACTGAAGCAGTGAAAATAGACCTTCGTGCCTTGTGCTTCAACATGTGACAAGTAGTTAGTCTTCTACTTCTAATGTGATGTAAGTGGTGGTCTATTATTTGGATTTTATAACAGTAATTCTAATACTTTATTATATAACTTCTATCCATTTGATTGATATGCTTCTTTACGGAATAGTGTTTTTATCATAAAAGTGTTGGATTTTGGGGTTGGGGATTTAGCTCAGTGGTAGAGCGCTTGCCTAGGAAGCGCAAGGCCCTGGGTTCGGTCCCCAGCTCCAAAAAAAAGAACCCCAAAAAAGAAAAAAGTGTTGGATTTTGTCAAATGCTTTTTTCATGTCTATCGAGACAATTTTAGGGTTCTTCTCATTTGTCTTATTACTGTGATATTTTGTTTTATTTAATTTGTATGTCAGTTCAGTACCTCAATCACAGGATATATTTATTGTTGATGTTTTCTTGAAGAGGTTCACATCTATATTTATAAGGGATAGCAAATCTTTGTGCAATTTTCATGTAATATTTTGTGTTGGAATGAGGATAATGCCACCCTCCCAGGATGTTTGGGGAAGTGTTCCCTCCCTGTCTGTGTGGGTAAAGAGTGGGCGATACATTGTACTAATCCTGTCTTTGATGTTTGTTAGGAGGAGTTTCTGAAACTATCTGGGTCTAAGCCTTCCTTTGTGAAAAGCTTAAATTATTTCTTGAAATTCTAAGCTCATTTCATCAATCTATGCTTTTCTAAGTTGTTCCCTTAATTTAGGTCATCTAGTTCATGCCTCATAATATTTATTCATGGCACTTGCATAGCACTGTCTTCCATATCTATGAGATTGACAGCTGTGTCCTCTCTTCAATTCATTCTAGTTGTCAAAGCTTCTGTTTCTCGTGGTCAGTTCAGCTAAACCCACCAATTTGTTTACCTTTTAATGAACCAAGCTATGTTTTCTTAGTTCTCCTATTTTTTCTACACTGTATTTTATTTATTAGTGTTACAAATGTTATTACTTCCTCTCTTCCACTTGCTTTGAGGTATGTTTGCTCTTGTCTGGTCTTACAATGTGAAGAATTACTCATTTGGGACCATGTTTAATGTAGTCTTTAGCTTAAAGATTCTCTCTGAACCCTGTTTTAGCTAGATCCTGGACATTTAGTGTATTTTACTTTTGGCTTATTTTAATATTTTTTTGAACTATTGTATGCCAGAGTATGTATTGTTTAATTTTTCAGGCATTTGTAAAGCCATGGGTTGTTAGATCTAATTTCGCATTGTGTAGTTAGACGATATGTTTTGTGTAGGTTCAATATTCTTAAATATAATGGTTCTTTAGGTCTAAGATATGGTCTACATGGAGAATGTTTGATGAACAGTTTAGAAAAAACATGTATTTTTATCATAAATAGCATGGCTCACAGTTGCCTGTTATGACTTGGGGTATAGTCTTTATTCTCTGCCTGCCTATTGACATTCTATTGTTCTAGCCATTGTTCAGAGTAGGTAGAAGAATCTGTTTCTCTCTTCACAGTTTTAGTTTTAGTTTTTTCCCATGTGTTTCTGGACCTTTTGGCATAAACACATATATGCATACATGTGTGTAATGTTACATCGTCCCAAGAAGTTGACTTTGTATAATTATAAAATATTCCTGTTATAAAAAACATGATCTTTGGTTTACAGACTATTCTCATGTCACCATAGCCACCTCAACTCCCTTGCATTTCTAACTATGTCTTTTCTCACCCTTTTTCTGATTAACTTGTTTCTATTTTTGAATCTAAAGTGTATTAGAACACATATTGAATAGCTCAATCTTCTTCAGTTTAATATGTTCATCCTTTTGCTAATTATGTAGTCTGTTTGCTGCTTTTATTGGATTGGATTCAGGTTTTCTGTATGTTCCAATTTTTTAAAATTTTCTGTTCTCATTCATTGCTTTCATTTATGTTACTGCATGATTCTAGTAAAACGTTTTAATTATTTTAAAAATGCCTCTTAAATCTGTTTTAGATTTACACTACCATAATTTCAGAAACACACCAACTTTTCTCTCACTGTTGTACCTAGTATTTCACAGGAATTAAGTCCTCAACACACTGATGTAGTTCTTACTCTATACATTATCCCATTCTCTTCAAAAGCCAAGGGAACAAAGTCTATGTCTTCAAAGTGGCTCTATTAGCTAATTTACTTGCTTTTCTTACTGGGGATCTGATTTACCAGCGGATCCCAACTCCTTTCTTCCAATGTGGCCTTGTTCTTCCCTGTGTCCTTTGTCAAATCTGTACACTGGCAAGCATATTCCATCTCTTTAGGCCATTGGGTCAGCATTATTATTTTGTATTCAAAATTCACATAGTTTGATGCAAACTATACCAAAAGATAGTTAAAAAGAGAGTCTGTCTTTCACATCTGTATTCGTAGTTATTTTTACTGCACACTGATTTCTCACCTGAATGTCAAGTATGGTCTGTTGTCCCTGGGTTGCAGGCTGAAGAGCTTGATTAGAAAAGTCTTGCCCAAAAGTTCCATTGACAATGAATTCTTTCAGGTTTTTAAAGGATTTCTTGAAACAATTTTACATCACATACTTCTTTTAAAGATAATATGTGTGGTCCAAGAATCACGATATTGCTTATCTTTTGGTACTCAGATGGCATCTTTATTCTATTCCTTTCTGGCTGCAATTTTTTCGTCAAGATGTACAGTGGGTCTCATTGTGACACTCTGGTAATTCCATGGCATAAAATGTATTTGTAAGTTGTGTAATCGTTTCTGGAAATTTTCAGTATTTTGTACATAACTTTTGTCCCTATTAAATAAACTTGCATTTTCTTTTACAAGCCCATGATAACCATCCTTCTTCTTTTCCTGCATGAATTTCCCTATTCTAGGTTCATTTTTAAAAAATAAAAAAAAAGATTTATTGTAGTTTCAATTATATATCTTCTGTCACTCTGTCTCTCCCCCTCCCTTGTGTGTGTGTGTGTGTGTGTGTGTGTGTGTGTGTGTGTGTGTGTGTGTGTGTAAAGGTGAGTACAAGTGCTCTCAGACGCCAGAAGATAGCATCAGATCCCCTGGAGCTGAATTACAGGCAGCTGTGAGTCACTCAATGTGGATATTCTGATCTGATCCACAGACTCTCACACACTGAGCCTTTCTTCTCTCCAGGCCTGTTTCAGGTCCTGTAATTTACTGTTGCTTTCAACTTGCGTATTTGTATGAATACTGTTATTTGTGTCACTTTAGGGTTAATAATGCTATAATTTTTATATTGCTAAGATATAACCATATATTGTTAAGTTCTTTGTAAGTTGTACTTGATAATTTCCCAGCCTTTTCTGGGTTTTGAAACTAAGTTTGGGATTTCACTCAGCTGTTCTTCTGTGTTCTCTAAAGTATGTGGTTTTGCTTCAGGTTTTTTCAAATGTCTTTTTTCCTCTGTTTCAAGCATTTTTACTAAGTTTTCTGCTTTTTATATTATTGATAAATCAATTTCATCTCTGAAGGCACTACATTCTTGATATTCAAATTCAAGAAGTCTTCAGCCATTTTGTTTTCCATAATTTTTAAAATATTTCTCCTGTATCTTTTTCTCTTCTCTCTTTATGATTTCCCCAGCACCTATACATTTGTTTGTCTCATGTCATTGACATTTTTCCTCAGGTCCCATTCATTTCTCTTTATTCATCTGCCTCTGGGTTCAGCTTGTCTCAGCTCTAGCAGGGTATCTTCATTCTGGTGACTCTTCTGTCAGCTCAAGTCGACTGCATTTTTGTTTGTTTGTTTGTTTGTTTGTTTGCTTTTTGACTATTGCATTTCCACTTTTGAAAGTTTTGTATTTTTCTTTCTACTTTATAAAATATCCCCAGACCTTGATATTACAGATTGTAAAATGTTGACTTTCAAATTTTTCTTTTTTTTTTTTTTAATAACTTGAGTATTTCTTATATACATTTCGAGTGTTATTCCCTTTCCCGGTTTCCGGGCAAACATCCCCCTCCCCCCTCCCCTTCCTTATGGGTGTTCCCCTCCCAACCCTCCCACCATTGCCGCCCTCCCCCCATAGACTAGTTCACTGGGGGTTCAGTCTTAGCAGGACCCAGGGCTTCCCCTTCCACTGGTGCTCTTACTAGGATATTCATTGCTACCTATGGGGTCAGAGTCCAGGGTCAGTCCATGTATAGTCTTTAGGTAGTGGCTTAGTCCCTGGAAGCTCTGGTTGCTTGGCATTGTTGTACTTTTGGGGTCTCGAGCCCCTTCAAGCTCTTCCAGTTCTTTCTCTGATTCCTTCAATAGGGGACCTATTCTCAGTTCAGTGGTTTGCTGCTGGCATTCGCCTCTGTATTTGCTGTATTCTGGCTGTGTCTCTCAGGAGCGATCTACATCCGGCTCCTGTCGGTCTGCACTTCTTTGCTTCATCCATCTAGTCCAATTGGGTGGCTGTATATGTATGGGCCAAATGTGGGACAGGCTCTGAATGGGTGTTCCTTCAGTCTCTGTTTTAATCTTTGCCTCTCCCTTCCCTGCCAAGGGTATTCTTTTTCCTCATTTAAAGAAGGAGTGAAGCATTCACATTGTGATCATCCGTCTTGAGTTTCGTTTGTTCTAGGGATCTAGGGTAATTCAAGCATTTGGGCTAATAGCCACTTATCAATGAGTGCATACCATGTATGTCTTTCTGTGATTGGGTTAGTTCACTCAGGATGATATTTTCCAGTTCCAACCATTTGCCTACGAATTTCATAAACTCGTTGTTTTTGATAGCTGAGTAGTATTCCATTGTGTAGATGTACCACATTTTCTGTATCCATCCTCTGTTGAAGGGCATCTGGGTTCTTTCCATTTTCTGGCTATTATAAATAAGGCTGCGATGAACATAGCGGAGCACGTGTCTCTTTTATATGTTGAGGCATCTTTTGGGTATATGCCCAAGAGAGGTATAGCTGGATCCTCAGGCAGTTCAATGTCCAATTTTCTGAGGAACCTCCAGACTGATTTCCAAAATGGTTTTACCAGTCTGCAATCCCACCAACAATGGAGGAGTGTTCCTCTTTCTCCACAACCTCGCCAGCATCTGCTGTCACCTGAGTTTTTGATCTTAGCCAATCGCACTGGTGTGAGGTGAAATCTCAGGGTTGTTTTGATTTGCATTTCCCTTATGACTAAAGATGTTGAACATTTCTTTAGGTGTTTCTCAGCCATTTGGCATTCCTCAGCTGTGAATTCTTTGTTTAGCTCTGAACCCCATTTTTTAATAGGGTTATTTGTTTCCCTGCGGTCTAACTTCTTGAGTTCTTTGTATATTTTGGATATAAGGCCTCTATCTGTTGTAGGGTTGGTAAAGATCTTTTCCCAATCTGTTGGTTGCCGTTTTGTCCTAACCACAGTGTCCTTTGCCTTACAGAAGCTTTGCAGTTTTATGAGATCCCATTTGTCAATTCTTGATCTTAGAGCATAAGCCATTGGTGTTTTGTTCAGGAAGTTTTTTCCAGTGCCCATGTGTTCCAGATGCTTCCCTAGTTTTTCTTCTATTAGTTTGAGTGTGTCTGGTTTGATGTGGAGGTCCTTGATCCACTTGGACTTAAGCTTTGTACAGGGTGATAAGCATGGATCGATCTGCATTCTTCTACATGTTGCCCTCCAGTTGAACCAGCACCATTTGCTGAAAAAGCTATCTTTTTTCCATTGGATGGTTTTGGCTCCTTTGTCAAAAATCAAGTGACCATAGGTGTGTGGGTTCATTTCTGGGTCTTCAATTCTATTCCATTGGTCTATCTGTCTGTCTCTGTACCAATACCATGCAGTTTTTATCACTATTGCTCTGTAATACTGCTTGAGTTCAGGGATAGTGATTCCCCCTGAAGTCCTTTTATTGTTGAGGATAGCTTTAGCTATCCTGGGTTTTTTGTTATTCCAGATGAATTTGCAAATTGTTCTGTCTAACTCTTTGAAGAATTGGATTGGTATTTTGATGGGGATTGCATTGAATCTGTAGATTGCTTTTGGTAAAATGGCCATTTTTACTATATTAATCCTGCCAATCCATGAGCATGGGAGATCTTTCCATCTTCTGAGGTCTTCTTCAATTTCTTTCTTCAGTGTCTTGAAGTTCTTATTGTACAGATCTTTTACTTGCTTGGTTAAAGTCACACCGAGGTACTTTATATTATTTGGGTCTATTATGAAGGGTGTCGTTTCCCTAATTTCTTTCTCGGCTTGTTTCTCTTTTGTATAGAGGAAGGCAACTGATTTATTTGAGTTAATTTTATACCCAAACATATAAACTATATGCTTCCTTCTAAACGAAGAAACTGTAGCTTCTTTGAAGTTTTTGTCTTCTACACCCACTACATAAGCACTTTGAAGCTTCTATTGCCTGTTTTTTACTGCTCCTGAGTGTGTCTCATTCTTTCATAGTTATTCGTTTTTCTTATATTTGTGTTGTCAGTATTAGAAACAAGATATCTAGATTTTTTTTAATGTCAACCCTGAATGCTAGGTCTCTGTATAAGTCAGAGTTTTCTAGAGTAATAGAATTATAGATGACTCTCTGTCTCTCTCCAAATACATGGACTAATTGTATTTCTTTACCCTTGACTGATTGTATTTTGTTTACTCTTTACTACTATCTATGTGCATGCTTTTGAGGCTGTTTTATGGTTTATAGAGTTTTTATGTTTATCTTCTACTTTTTCCATTATTTTATATGTTCATACATATTTATATTTGAAATAAGGTATATATACATATATATATATACATATATGTTGAGAGTAGAAATAAATCAATGAGAGTGTAGAACTATGGGTCACCCCTCTGTTATGGGTCACCAGCCATTGGCTTCAAGGATGAAGGGAGCAGAAGCATTGAGCAGGTTTCAGATGGCCTTGAGGAAGATGGAGAGCACTTCTGGAAGTCAGCTTCAGAGAAACCACTCACATTATTGTTCCAGGGGTAAGGCATGTAAGGGTTCTTGTTCCTGTAGGTGGGAAGGGCTGAGATTTATTAGAATGACTTATAGGCTAGGGTCTAGTTAATCCAACAATGGCAGCTATGAATGAGAACCAAGAATCTAGTAGCTGCTCAATCACAAGGCTGTATGTCTCATCTGGCCTTTAAGGAATCCTGAAGAAATAGGCTCTAATGCCAGTGAAAGAATGAGCTTATTTTCAAGGTGAGGGTAAGCAGGTAAAGAGCAAAAGCTTTATTCTTCCATGGCCTTATTTATATAGGCTTCCAGCAGAAGATGTGGACCAGATTAAAGGTGTGTCATTCCATGGCATGATCTGGATTAAAAGTATATCTTTTTTTTTCAGCTCCAAAGTTCTAAATTAAAGGTATGGGCCTTCTTAACTCAAAGATGGAAAGCACTTCTGGAAGTCAGCTTCAGAGAGACCACTCATTTTATTGTTCTAGGGTTAAGGTATATGAGGGTTCTTGTTCCTATAGGTGGAAAGGGCTGGTTGACCATAACACATCTCCTAATTATCATATGAGAGAGAGGAAAGAGGAATTCTTGCAGAAAGATTTGTTTAGGGTCACCGTGATGGTTGGAACATGCTTGGCCCATGGGAGGTGGCATTATGAGGATATGTAGTCTTGTTGGAATAGGTGTGGCTTTGTTGGAGGAAGTTGGCCACTGTGGGAGGTAGGATTTTAGGACCTATGCTTAAGCTCCACCAATGGTGGAAGAAAGTCTCCTTCTGCTTGCTGTCAGGTCAAGATGTAGAGATTTCAGCTGCTTCTCCAGTACCATGTCTGTCTGGACTCTGCCATGCTTCCCACCATGATGATAATAGACTTAACCTCTGAACTTGTAAGCCAGCTCTACTTAAATGTTCTCCTTTATGACCACCTTGGTCATGGTATCTCTTCACAGCAATAAAACTCAAACTGAGGCACAAGTTGGGTACCAGGAGTGGAATATTACTGTGATAGTCCTGACCATGTCTTTGTTTGGAAAAATGTGAATTTTGGGACTTTGGATTTGAAAAGTAGTGGATTGCTTTAAGTGGGAATTAATGGGCCACCCCACTTAAAAAAGAAAGACATTGATAACAAACTCTAAAGGCCTAACTCAAGAGGTTTTAGAAGAGAAAAATTATAGCATGCTGCCTAGAGATATTTTGCTTTAAGATATTTTGGTAAAGAATGTGGCAGCTTTTTACTCTTGACTGAAGAGTCTGCCTGGGGCTGAGGTAAAAAGATTCAGATTATTACATTGACAATCAAAGTTCCAAATCAACCAAGAATAGGTCTCTGACCTATGGTTTATTCTTCTGAGGAGTGCTTTGATCAACCATAGCAAACTTGGAAGGGAAAATATAAAATACATGGTCCAATATTAAAGGAGCACCAAGAAGTGTAATGAAGCTAAGTCCTGTGTTCAAGGATATTAAGTGGAATCAAGGAAGTGGTGACCTGGGGCAAGATCCCACCCAGCTAAGTTTATTGTTTGTGTTCACAGTTGTACATGAAATAGTTATATAAAGTTAGGTGCTACCTAGTTATTACCTGGTTATTGTTTCCATTTGGCCTTTAATCTGAAATGAGCTACAATTCAGAAACGGAGGACACAGCTCTGATCCAGATCTTGAGGCTGAAGACATATGTGTTTGATCCAAATCTTCAGGCATACTAGTCCTGAAAAGCTTAGGTTCCTGCATGATCAAATTAGGTCCAAATAAAGTCAGACATCTGTGTTTAGAGACACTCTCCAACTGAGGTTCGGTGGAGAAGAGGAAGCATTGCTGAGAATCAGAGTCCTCCATTTTATACCAAACTCAAAGAACTTTCTGAACATTGTGGACCTTAGCAACAGGGCCCTCCATCATCAACCAGGGGAATGTATACTACCTTCTGGATTTCCTAGAAGACTATGATTATATTTCGAATTCTGGCTTCCTAGTGGTTCTCTGTGTCACAGTAAATATCATTTGGCCAGTGGTGTTTTTTGTGCCTTTCAAAAACTCTCAGACTTCCTCTGCTATGGAGATGAGTCTGTGTGGAGCTTGGGGAATGTTTTCAAATATATGCAAAACCTTGTTTCAATTATCACTTTTTGAGTACCATCTAACACATGCACCAGCCTTCTACAGCTTCATAGTGTCTTTATGGTCTTTGGACCTTTCTATTAAAATTCCAGATGCTCTGTGGTTTGATTTTTATCATAGAATTATTATCATCCTCTTAACTAGTTGGCACCAAATATTGGTTTTGATAGTGCCCTAAAATATAAATCTTTCAACTAGATTCTTTTCCTTTGGATAGAATGCAAAGGTATTTGTCATCTCGCCTTTATTTTTTTCTCCTGCAAACTTCGGTATCACTGCATTGAAACAAGGATATTAATGGGATCAACTTTTCTCAACATAATGGCCTCATTGTAGAGAGGGACACTGGGTAGGTGGGTAGCCCCTGGTCTTTCTTGCTTTTCCTCCCTTGGCAATGTGCTTCTCACCAATTTCTGGCAGAGCCTGGAGTAACTTATGCCCCAGTACCTTGTGCTCAGTGTTCATTGTGGAAGTATGCACTGGGTGGGGGAAGGAAACTTCATATTTATTTTCATTGTATAGCTACAATGAAAATTTTAGAACCTGCTTACAAGAAACCTAAGCAGGGCCCTCTTCTCAGATTGAAAGCCAGCTGCAGCCATAATGTGAGGTCAGGGAGAGAAGGAAGCTTTATAGTTTGTGAATTATGTCTAGAGTATTTGTGGTTGAGTTTTAGTAACAAAGATCTGTGTAGGAGCCCGGGAAGGTGCTTGCAGGGAAAGAGTCAGCAGTCTGGAGAACCAGCCCAGCTCATGACAACCTGCCCCCTGACTGCCTAGGGGATGTACTGGGGATGGGGATAATGTCTTTAGCATGAGCTATTTGTAGTCTGTGCTTCAGCCTGAGGCTAAATCAATGTCCAAAGGCCATGGTGCTACTGGGGGCCATATTGGCATGGGCTCCCTGTACTGCCACCTGAGGCCACAGATATGTCTGGGTCCATGTTGCCCCTGAGGGCCATGTCTGGGTTTGGGGTCCTATTGAAGCCTGGGTCTGTGTTGATATCCATGATGCAGGTTACCACTGAAGGCCATACTGGGGACTGAGATGATGTCTATGGCACATATTACCACTGAGGGCTACACAGGTGTCTCAGTCTGAGCTGCAACCTAAACCTACTTGATGTCTTTGGGCTGTCCTGCCACTGAAAGCCATGGCATATGGGTAGCCTCCACTGACACCAGGTCTGTGGCTATGGTTGGTGCTATTGTCAGAACCAATGTGGAGGCCCATGATCTGTGCTCCTGTTAACTATGAAGAGCACAAAGTCTGCTTTTGCCATGATAAGGATGACTACTGACACAATTGAAAGGGAGAGACATGGAAGGCTTCTGTGTTAACCCCTAAGCCTCAGGCTGCATACCCCAAAGTAATATCCTAGAAAAGAAACCATCATTGAGAACTCTTAAAAAGTGCTGACATGTGTAGCTCTCCACAACTGATGGCTTCTGGCAGGGCAGGGGAGGGGTGCAGGAGGGGAAGGACTCAGTTCTAGGTAAAGGGTAGGCCACTCACCATGCTCCAGTGAGTATATAGATAGCACAAAGTGGGCTTGAGTTTGTTTGTTTGTTTGTTATTTTTCTTTCTTTCTTTTTATTTTTCTATCTTATGTCTTATGTGGAGAGGGGAGGATCAAAGGTGGCAGATGTGAAAGGACCAAGAAGGGATATGAAATTCCCAGACAAACAGTAAAAGTGCTATGTGGAAAAAAAAAACTTCATTAGAAATTATCCTTTCTCCCTATTGATAATAAAATCAAGTTTAATGCACAAAAAATCTGTGTATGGGGAAAAACCATGGTTCAAGGGTTACATACTCACCTCATTCTTACTGAGAGTTAATAAGTTTTCTTGAACGACAGTTTCCCATTTGCTATACGCCCATAGAAAAAATTTTACAGTCTTCAACATACTTATAATTACAAGTTTAGATTATTTTGCTGGAATGAGGATCCCCTGAGCTCTTTGTTATTGCATTTCTGAAGTCATGTCCAGATCAGGATTTTAAACCATTAAATTTGGAGGAAGAAAAAATTTACCACCCTCTACTCTAGACAAAATTAAATAGAATCCAACTCCACTACTAATTAAGTGATTCAGGGAGAGTTTTTAAAGTAACCAAACTTCCGTTTCTCTGTTCCCAGAATAAAATAATTCTTACTGTCCATGCTGGGAGGAACAATTGATGTGATAGTTTCAAGGCATGCCTTCAAAACTACAACTTTTGATTGACACCAGTACCCAGCCCGAGACTGAGCAAGGTTTAGGCTCACTGGGAAATGCGTAGGTATAGAGCGCTTATTGGCAAATTTCCAGGTTAATTTTAAGTTGAGGGTAGTATAGAAAATATATTCAAGTATCCACATTATCTTCATTAATTTTGAGTACTAATGCATTTGATATTTAAGGAGAAAGTCAAGCACACCTGTCTTTAGACAGAATAATCTTAAGCAGAAACAAGTTAACAGATAAAGGTAGGACAAATGCTTCAAAGGAAAAGGTGAAGAAGCTGGATTTACACACTTCTGTAACAGAATTCTCTTTAAGTTTCTCAAAAGGTGTGGCTGGTTGATTGCCATCTGTTTCTCCAACTCTTGCTATCCAAGCTGTCAGTTTCCCTGGGCTACTCTCCATAGTTTGAACTAGAAAGCATGTCAAATGTTCTATACATAATTTGATTGTTTGATGGGTGATGGCCTGCCAATGTATCCAATATTGATACAATGTGTAGGTAGTCTAAAGGATATTTACCTTGGTGTAGTGATTTGAGGAAGAATGGCCTTGGCTGGATCATTTATATGAATGTTTGGTTTCTAGTTGGTAGAATTGTTTAGTGAAGGATTCAGAGGTGTACCCTCCTGAGGCGTGCCACTGTGGGGGGAGGTGTCAAAAACTCATGACAGGCCCAGTTTCTATCTCTCTCTCTCTCTCTGCCATGTATTTATTGCAACAACATTTAAGTTCTCAGCTACTGCTCCATGACAGCTCTCTGATGCCATGATTCCCACCATCATGGTCATGGACTCATCCTTGGGAACTGTAAACAAGCCCAGTTAAATGCCTTCTTTTATAAGTTGCCTTGGTTATGATGTCTCTTAAAAGCAATATAACAGTAAATGAGACACCTGGGTTGGTGGGTATTTATTGGATGAATAAATCCACAGTTGCAAATTGACTGTGGAGTTTGAATAATTCATTAAAAATTCAAAAATAAAAATAAATATCAAAAATGAGGGAAGGGTAAAGTCTAAAATAGAAAGGAACTACAGATGGGACAGGACATGGGACACAGCAAAGACAAGTAAAGATTTGGACAAACAACTGTGGCAATGAGAATATATGACCATGGGAACCTCTAATAGCAGGGATTATTCCATTTTTCCATTTACCTACATATCATAGAAGCGATTGATTTAGCAGTGTATAAGACCAGAGTAGTTTTGCAATAATTTCACTGGCACATTACTTGTGCAAAGGGAATTAGTTATGATGTTTCTACACAATCATACAGTGTACATTGATCATGTTCACCCCCTTATTGCTTTCTTCTTCTCCTTTCCCACTCCCCTGCTCCATCACATTACAAATAATTCTTCTTCCAATTTCATGTACTTTTCCCCTCCAAAATATTACAAATGAGACAAAGCATGTACTGTTTGTCTCTGTGGGGCATTTTAGAAAACATGCTAAAGTTAAAAAAAGAAAAAATGTTTTGAAAATCTCTACAATTTTGATTAAATTGATTTATAAAATTCTGAAAGGCGTTATGGTGAGACAAGCTTGTGTGGATGGATTAAAGTTTTGGCCCAATGGCTACATCTGTATTACATGAATGAATTAGGAAAACTCACTTGAACAAAAGAGCAAATATCAAAGGAACAACAATTTGTACAAAGGAAAAGTGAGTTAGAAAGAATTACTATTAAAGGGTGAGATTCCTATTGTGATATTGAATCTTCCCAAAATGCTTTCTCACAGCAAGCTATTACACACGTTTCCTGGAAATATATATATATATATATATATATATATATATATATATATTTACACACATACATATATATTTATACATATATATACACACACATATATATATATATCCTGTGGTGGGCTAATAGATATGATAATGAGATTTATTGTAAAAGGAAGTAGTGGTTTTTTAATGAAAAAAAATTCACAATTTTTATGGAACGGAGAGAGAGAAAATATTGACTGAGTAGCCTCCAAGAATCAGGGATATTTGGATCCAAAATGCGTGATAGAAGAAATGCGCTCATACTCCCTTTCCAGATTAAAAAAAAAAACCCAATACTTTATGAAAGAGCTGGCGTTGTAACATTATGTTGGAATTTTTACCTTAGACTGCCAGACTGTACACTTCAACCTCTTTCCACTAAACTCTCCCTGTATCTCTGCTTACAGAAAACAGACGCCTTGCTTTAAAACGTAGCAATCGTGTACTTCTTGAGATGAAAAAACAATTGTGCCACTCATAATTGTGTAAAAGGTCTGTCTACAGAATCCAAAATATATTCCAGAAGTGTCGCAGCCAAACAAGGGAGCAAAATGCTTTGTTCTTCCACCTAGTGGAAGGTTAGCACGAAGCACTGTGGGGACCACTGCTCCAGATGTTCATACAGCTGCTGCAGTGAGACTCAAAAGCCGAGCAGGTTCTAGCTACCCTTTAAATCTCCTCCTCCTTACCTGTCATCATACTTAGGTATAAGACAAGATCCATCCATACAAGGCTGCTAAGGGAGTCTGTGTTAAAGAATACAGATCATTAGGTTTGCCACATTGAACTTCGGAGTTGTCCATATAAAGACCAATTATTGAATGTGGGTAAAACCTGTGTGTACTTCAGAATGTGTGGTCACAGTGTAGGACCAAAGCTATTAGTTTTTAAGTTCATACAACACAAATGATTTTTGAAAGAAAAAAAGTATATACACTCAATGGTTGAAGAAGTTATGAACAACCTAGACTGTTCTCTCGTGTATTAAAGATTCAGACCTAGAAATTATCTCTGGATAATGAAGCATATGCCCTGGAAATGCTATGAATATTTCTCTGTAAATGAAACTCTGTAAGTCCAGACATATGGGAACCACAAAGGACCAGCTTAGTGGCAACATGTCAATTAGAACAATATGAGCTAGCATAGTACAGCAGTAACGAGTCCATCATGGAACCTTAGTGACAATGTAAGCAATGGCTGTTGGAGTTCTTTCTCTTGTGCTCCATGTTCAGCTACACTCTGTTGGGGAGCTCTGCTCTCTGTAGGATCTCAGAGATAAACACGATCAAGGGTGGTGAGAAAGATGACTCATGTAAAGTGATTTCATCTTATACAATTGATCTCTCTTGCCTGCACAGCTCCCAGTGGGAGCAGAGAAAGCAAGGTTCCTTGCCCTTGACTTTGACCCAAATCTTCATTCTAACTTCTCTCTTTTCCCTGTGCTCTGGAGCTGTGTCCTCTCTGGCATGGTCTACGTGGCTTAATGGGATCTCCTATTAGAAGTCGCCCATGCTCTTCCTCCGCTAACCTGCTATTATGCTGCACTTTTCTTTTCTTTTCTTTTTTTTTACTACCGATGCTAGCATTTTCTTTTTTGTTTTCTTCAAGTGTGTTTCTAAATGAAAATTATTTGATCCCACTGGCTGCTGGGATGAACCTTTATGATTCCAAGCATTGGGGTTTTGCAAGAACATACCGATATTTAGTCACTGGTAATACATCTTGACATTTCAACAGGCTGCAGTGGGTTATCCTCTGTTCTCCACTCTCCTCCCCCAGCCAAGTTGCTCTGGAATTGATTTATGGGACGAGCTTGCTTTTTACTTCTTTTATTCCTCATTACTCATATTTAATGTTACCCACACTTGACCCCATGACTCTAATTCCTTAAACTGAATAATGTACACACATTGACTTTGTTCTTCCTGACATGTCTTATCACGTTTTATCTTTGTCATCCTTCTTCCAACCTTTTAAAGGTCCAGGACTCCCTGAGTCCCTTATCTATTTACATTCTTCTTCATTATTTAGTATTAATGCTCTTCTTTCAACTGTTATTCTCTAGGTTGTTATTTTTTCCCAGTTTCCTGATTTCAGTCTTTTTTGTCACTGGGCCAGATCTCTCACTACCACATTTTAAAGGTCAACTATAGTTTCACACAAGAAACTAATTCAGATATTATGAATCATAGCACTGTAACAAGAAAGTGAGCTGTGATCCCATTGGTTCTTGCCAGACCCAATGCTATTTCGGGGCATCTTCTGTGAGTTGTTGCTGAGTTTACATAGTTAGCCAAAGCAGGAAGATGACTTGGAAGGTAAATCAAAGACATAGATTTTACTCTTTGGTAATTCTTAGAACAGAGATAAAGCACAGAACGACTTAATTGTCTGGGATGTGTTCAGGGATGCTCCATGGAAAATATATGTTGTTCATTGGGAATATTTTTCACAAAATCATAAATTGGTAAGTATCTACCAATGCCCATCCAATGAGTTAGGTCCAGATGATAACTCTGTGAAATGTCACAGTAATAGTGTACAGAGACAAAAAAACATAACACAGGAAATGCTAAATATGTTTATTTTATTATCTTCCTCCTAGAGGCAGATAGGGCCAGTTAGTTTCATGTGATTCTGCTGGCTGGAGAAAAGGACACGAGTGTCTCCCAACTGCATAGAATAAAGGGAATTGAATTAAAATATATAAACTATTGTGCTGATGTTAGACTCCAAATATGACTTTTAACTTGTGATCTTAAACTTTTATATTAAAGGATCAGATAGTAAGTTGGCTCTATGCTCTTGTTGTAAAATAATTCATTATTATTCTCATATACCATTGTTATATTTCCTATTACCTTTATTATTATAATGACAGGTTTAGTATAAACAGCTTAGAGATATTTATCTCTCTTCCTAGCTTACAATTATTTACAAATTACACTTCGCAGACTAATTTTGCAGTATTCCTAATGACTAAGCACACCTCTAACACATACCTGCTCTTCCTCCCCCTCCCCCTCCTCCTCCCCCCCTCTCTCTGTAATTGGTTTTACTCTGCCATAAGAAAGAATGGAATTGTTTTATTTTTCTGGGAAATGATGCAACTAGAGATTATCATATTAAGTAAAATAAATCAGATACAGAAAGGTAAATATTTCATTTTCAATTATTTCTAGGATCTAGAATTCTCTATAGGTACAGTATATACATATATATGTATATACATATGTACACTCACATATTTTCCATCTATCTGTGGACCAACACCTAGGCTGATTTGAAAGCCATAATATATTCATATGAATATCATGAATGCTTCTATAAACATGGAACCAAAAATATCATCATGGAGTATTGCTGTGGAGTCCTCTGGGTATATACCCAGAAGTGGTATAGCTGGGGTGGATGTTAATTAATTTTTAGTTATTTCAAGAAGCTTCCATACTGACTTCCAAAATGGCTAGTCCAATTTACATTCCTACCAACAGTGTCCCCTTTGCTCCACATCCACATCAGCAATTGTTTGTTTCTTAATGATAGCTGTTTGATTAGAGCGAGATGATGTTTTAATGTAGTTCTATTTCCACGATGACTACGAATGCTGAACATTTTTTCTTTGTTCTTTTCAATTATTTCATTTGTTGATTGTGTTGTTTGATTTCCTATCATTTCTTGTTTTTTGAGTTCTTCACATGTTACCACTCTCTCTATATATATATATTTTTTTCTTTTCTTTGGTTCTTTTTTTTTTTTTTTCGGAGCTGGGGACCGAACCCAGGGCCTTGCGCTTCCTAGGCAAGCGCTCTACCACTGAGCTAAATCGCCAACCCCATATTTTTTTCTTTTCTATCCATAAGTTTTAATTTTATTTAATTCCATTTGGCAATTCTAAAAAAAACCAAGTCTTATTTAAAAAGTTTTCAAAAAGTTTTTCTTTTGGAAAGAACTGTTTTATTGAAAATAGCTTCTTCTCTGATATAACACATCCTTACCACAGTTTCTTCTCCCTCTACCTTGAGCTCCTGCCATGCTTTCTCTTAATCACAGGCTATAAGCTGTAATATGAAAGAAATCCTTTCCTCTCCAAGTTGTTTTTGTTTCTGCTCTTGATGGCCAGCAATAGAAAACAAAACAGGATACTTCGTTTGTGATCTTTTGCTGCCATGTTACCAGAACTGGCCAGAACAAGCCAAGACTTTGAGTGACTATCTTGTTATTCATGGCTGGAGCTCTCCCTATAGAAAACAGTCTGTGAGGGATACGGTAGGTTGCTGTGAGGAGTAAACTTCAGCTTGAATGCCTGAAATACTACAGGAGTTCCTGTCTTTTCTTTGGTGCCTTCCATGGAGCACATTAGTAGGTGTATATTTTCCTCAGCTGCTTCAGAAGCCCAGGCATTTCTGTATTGTTATATTGAAAAGTCCCAGAATTTTACTCTTGTCCACAAAGATTTTTTCCTCTGTGTGTGTGTGTGTGTGTGTGTGTGTGTGTGTGTGTGTGTGTGTGTGTAATGGCATTGCTTGAAATAGAGTCTTACTGTGTAGTCTTGGTGGTCTAGAACTTAACCTTGTAGACCTTGATCTAATAGAGATCCCCCTGCCTCAAACTCTTAAGTGCTGGAAATAAAGGCTAGAGAGATGAAGGGGAGAATGGATGCTTAGTCAATGGTGGTTCCTGTCACTGACTGTAACTGTGATGACACTGTACTTATTATTGACACGAATGCTCACAGAAGCACATGTGTGTGTATGGGCATTCTCATGTGCTTTGAGATTATTTTCACAATTGTTAGTAGCAGTTAATGGAAGGAGTTAATAGGCAGCAGTCTTTCCTCCAAAGGATAAACCAAGCATGAGATAAAACTTGAAGTAATCTGTTTAATCAAGGAATCACAAGAAAGTTTCTTGGTATTTTGAGTCTTATTAATAATAAACCAGATTTTTAAAAAATATATTCTAATACAAAAATTCGGTTTTGAGAATTTAACACGTATTTTCCTTCTCATCCTCCACTGGCTCCCAGCTTGTTAAATTTGAGCTGGTGAAATACCCTTTCAACCTTCTCTTACGGAAGTTTTATTTCTTGTTGAAATTAAGGTTATACATTTTACTGATTTTAGTAAACAAAGCAAACAAAGCCATCCAAATGTCGAGGCCCATTGTGGTTGATTAGATCCATGTGTCATAGCCTGTGACATCTGCTTTCTCAGGCACACTATAGATGAGGGGATTCAGTAAGTCCATGCTACAAGGTTGTTTGCCTAGTGTGTTTTCTACTGCCAGCTCCAAGTCACAGCACCGTCCCACTGTGAGAAGATTAAGCCACCTCGTCAGGCATTTGAGACATACAATTATAATGGAGTCACAGCAGTGTCAAGGTGATCCGTGCCACACACGGTCTTCAGGGTCTCCAGTACTCACAATGGTTCACCTTCAATGTCTTAGAGATTGTGGCATTTTAAAAAGATGCCAAGAGACCTGGGCTTTTCTCTGTGTTTGTCCTCCAAACTCACACTACTCCTCCACGAGATGCTAAAATCTGTGAGAAGGTGCTTTCTTTTTGAGCACTTGCATGAAGCAGACATTCTATCCTTTCCTTATGCCCAGTGCAGAGGCATCGTGCAGTCTGTTTCCTTCCTAGAAAATGACTATAAAAATACAGCCTTCCAGCCATTGGCAGTGACAGATAAGAAGTCCTGAGACACCATTAATAATTAATGGGCAGACAAGATGAAACTCCAGTTGCTCAGACTGCTGTCTCCACATAATCTGTATTTTATACAAAAACAGAAAGAGCTCAATGGAATTTTAACTGTGACCGGATAAAAACTGCCAACAAAGTGTGATAAGGAGAGTCTAATGTGCATATTAATCACGTTTATAGCTCCTCATTTGTTGATATATTAGCCTAAACTCCCCTTAAAAATACATTTTTGATCACCAGTAGACTCGTTTAATGCAACCAAACCCCAAATAGGGGCCAATTAAGGTTCCTAATTTTCATTAATCAAAAATAATTAATCTGTTTCATAATTCAAGGAACAAATGGGTTAAGAATTTTAGCACAAGGCAAGAAGTATTACCAAAAGACATCTAGAAAAGTCTGACGCCTGATGTAAATGTGCCATTGTGCATTTATAGCTTGGGCTAGCATTTGGCATTTTTATTATCCAGATTGTTTTTCTAGATGTAAGAAACATATAATATGACTCAGAGTGAGACACAATTTACTCTTGAGCAGGGTAGACTTCAAACATGATGCATTTTTATTTTCTCTGGATCAGTCAGAGCAAAAAAAGAGATTACAAAACTGGGGTGGGGAAATGGAGTGTTTCTAGAGATATCTGTATTTTTGTGGTGGAAAGCCTAAGAAAATAAGACTCAGTTTATTCTAGACGAAAAAGAGCTATTAAATGCCAAAATCAGGGTTGTTGAACAAAGCCAAAACAGAGAATCTAAAACTTAAAAGTTTTTTGGTCGTACATGTTCAATGAGCCTTGTAAGTTACACCCGTTTATAAGCTAAATGTGTCACAAAAAATCAAAATCAACTGAGATATGACGGATAAGAATGTTGAAAAAAAATGAAACAGTACATATAAATCTAGTTCAATGTTCACTGTTTGAAATAGTTTGCTGCAGGTTCACATAAATGTAGAACCTTATAGCCTTTATATAAATCTTCTTTTTGTAGTTTTATACCAAAATAGATTAGAATAAGTCGAGGTATAAAGAAGTCTAGAAAAAAAGATTACAAAACTGTTAAAATTAAAGGTCAAAGTTACAAAATTGGCAAGCAGAAGAAGCACGAGTTCCATTTGTTAGTAGATGTATGATTTTTTTGAAGGTCTATACAAGAATCATGGTCTATTGTAGGCTGCAGGAAAGAGGAGCAGGGCTGCCTGAGTTTACGTTATTCCCTCACCACTATTGAGAAGGGAGGTCACAATTACTTTTAGCCAACAGCTAGTTCATATTATCATGAGACTCATTTTTTAAAAAAGATAATCCATTTACTAGTAAATATAGCAAAATGATATAAAGCCAATATAATATACAGTGTTGGAACCTTAGCCAGGCCATCTAAAGCTTGCATGTGTTATGCCATTAATAAGAGCCAAGGCCCAGAGACACATGACCTAGGTAGGCAAACTCTTCACCTTTGTGAGTTTGTTTATTTACTTGCAGTGTGGGGATTATAATGCCTGGCCTGCTGGCACACAAGAATCTAATGGAGTTTTATTTTTAATGAGAAAAGGTGTGAAAGGGGGTCTGTGGAACTATAAAATCCACACAGATGTGAGGTGTAATTATTAAGCTGTAGGGTTTCTCACCTTTCTATAAGGATTCCTAACAACCCGGGATTAAAGCTGGAACTGTGGTCTCCAAGCTCAAATTCATCTCTAGAAATCCTCCATTAACCTATGACCAACATTTCCTAAAACAAGATTCAAAGACTACTTGCTCCATGGAAAATTACTGAAGGTTATTACAAAGAAGAGTTCTGTTGGGAGAAC
This sequence comes from Rattus norvegicus, assembly GCF_021556685.1. Classification (NCBI taxonomy): domain Eukaryota; kingdom Metazoa; phylum Chordata; class Mammalia; order Rodentia; family Muridae; genus Rattus; species Rattus norvegicus. The sequence continues at coordinate 96,261,125 of NC_141541.1, read as the reverse complement.
AGTTTAGGAAATAGATTTCCCTCTCCTAAGGGGCTTACCAATAAGTGAGTCTTTAAGAACCTTTGAGGTGTAAAGTGGGGACTTCAAAAAAGAAGGGCAGATGATGGCGTTTCTACAAACTCCCTTGATACTGGAAACTAAAGACACTCATTTGGAGGGTCTAGGGAGGTGGCTCAATCAGTAAGGTGTCTGTCATCTAAGCATTTGGATCCTTGCACACCCACATAAAAGCCACAATTAATGAGCTTTGGATTGAGTGAGAAATATTGACTCAAAGAACAAGGAGGAGAGAGAATTAGCAAGATGCCCAGTGCTTGTACATGAGTGTGTGCCCCTGCTTGATCATGTGTACACATATACAGCACATGGAGGAAACGAGGGAGGCAGAGAGATAGGAGGGATGGAGAGAATGAGGTGAGAGAATGAGGGAGAAAGAGGAGAGAAGGAGAGGGGGAGGGAGAGATGGAGAGATAAGAAAGGTGAGGGAGAGAGATAGAGGGAGAGAGGAGAGGGAGGGAGGACAAGAAGGGAGAGAGGGAGGGAGAGAGAAGAAGAAAGGGGAGGGAGGGAGGGAGAGATAGAGGAGAGAGAAGGAAGGAGGGAGGGAAGGAGGGACGGAGGGAGGGATGGAGGGAGGGAGGGAAGAAGAGGGAGATGAAGGGTGGGAGAGAGAAAAGGAGAAGGGGAAGGAGAAAGGGAAAGAGGAACAGGAGAGACAGAAAGAAACAAAAGACAGGAAGACAGGGAGACAGGGAGACAGGGAGACAGGGAGACAGGGAGACAGACAGACATTTGGAAAACAAATAACATTGTTTTGGACAACAAACATTGAACCAACATGGCTCATTAGTTTCTATTTCTCTAGGGCTCACACGTTTGAGACCAGTGATCCTCAGAAATGTGGATCTGAGATTCTATTTCAAGTAGCAATTCCAGAGCTTACTTTGTACCTGAAGCAGTCACTGGCCTATGACTTGGATAGGCCGCCTAAAGCTTTGAATCTCGTGATCTCAGACCATGGTAAAAACAACAAACAACAAACAACAAACAAACAAAAACTTTCTACTACAGAAGAAAAGAAAATAGTGGTGGTCCTGTGCCTTTAATGGCTCATTACAAGAGAAGGTGTGGTTCATATATGACAGCTCTGTGGTTTTAGTCTTGGGAAAGGCAAGCTCATTCTTGCAAAGCTCTGAGGAGATCAGTTCTTTTAGGCACAGGCTCTATCCACGTCAGCTGATGTCCACTTCACCTTAGCTATCTGTCTAGATTGTTGTGCCACATATGCACTGGCCTTCTGGTGTAATGCTCAGCTTTTCACACACAAAAAAAGAAAGAAAGAAAAGCAGAACGACCACAGAGGCACCCTCCATTGCATCGAAGCACAAACATGTCTCTCGATGAGTTCTTTCAAAAATCAGAATAAATATGCCTCAAAAGGAGAGATTTAGCATGCACCTTGCTAGTTATAAATGGAAATGGGAGAAAAATAAACACCTGTGCTAGACTTTAAGCATATTAAAGTGCAGTAATACTGTCTAAAACTAGCTGGTGTGCTCACATGGCATCGCTAACAGAGCAAGCTGTGAATAAGAATGATTTGAGTGTAACCGGGAAGTTGAGTCTTAGGCTAGTTCCTGTGTAATACCCATTGATACTGTCACCTATGTATCAATGAGCAGAGACTCTTCATGTGAGTGTGCACGCAGGGAGGAGGTTGCCTTGATAAACTCCCCAGACAAAAGCAACTGAAGAGGGAAGGGGTTTGTTTTAGTTCACAGGTTCAAACTACAGTCCACCATGGAGGGGCAGGGAGTGCAGCAGAAGTCTCCAGAAACTATTACATTCTTCCAGGAAAAGAGAACAACAAAAAGTTCCTTCTCTTCCTTTACACAGTTTAGGAGTCCAGTCATGGGATGGACAGATTTTCCCATCCCAACTAAGATGATCAAGAGATCCTCTCACAGGCTCACGGGCAAGGCCAGAGGCCTGTCTCCAGCTGATTCTGATTCTATCAATTTGGCATTTAGCACTAACCATCCCAAGGCATATTTATCACACTCCATGGCACTAAAAGATTCTCCTCCACTAGATAGATAGATAGATAGATAGATAGATAGATAGATAGATAGATAGATAGATAGATAGATAGATAGATGGATGGATGGATGGATGGATGGATGGATGGATGGATGGATGGATGGGCGGGCACTGTACATATCTAAGACTCAAATGAGAAAAATGTCTTTAATTCAGCTGACTCTGATTCAGCTAATTCAGTTTGTTACCAGCTATTTGTTCCAGGAAAGTCATCCTGACTGGTAAGTGTTTCACAGTGTTTCTGCACCAGAGAGAAGACCATGGACTCTGGGGTCAGTTCGCTTGTGTCTGAATCTTTTATCTCCCTTGTACTTAACAACACTTTAAGCTTCAGGAGTTTTTTTTCCCAATTAAATGGAACAGTAAAGAGTCACGTGCTGCATGAATCAGATGAGGACTGGCCAGGGCCTGCACACACTAGCACTGTATAGGGCTAGCTGTTGCCTTCTTAGCCGCCGTTAGTCTTGAGCCATGCCATATAGCTCTTTCCTATGCCATTCCTAGGCCAGAGAAGAGCTGCTCATGAAGAAAGAAACTTGATTTGGGAAAACCGAAACAACAGGCATGTTCGATGGATCAATCTGAAGACTTTACATTTCTGTATCTAAGATAATTCTGAGCAGAATGAATTCTATGTGACACAGTTTTACCTCACAGTTCAGAGACTGAGAGTCACAGTGGGCTTCTTAGTCCTATGGATTCTGCCCCTCCCTCCACACCATGTCGTCTGTGTAGTCCTTTAAGTACCTATTTCAAGTGTTCTTTTGGAAAGGATATAGCTGATCTTCCTCAATGAACTTAGACACATACCACAAAACAACAACAGCAACTTTGTTTATTTGTTTGCAGAATTGCTAGACTATTGCCTGACTTTCTGAACTATATCTTGGGTCCTACCCAAAGAGAAAGACAGTGATGTATGTACTTTACCAACAGAAAGTCAAGTTGCTACTCTGAAAAATGTGGTGTGTGCTGACGGACATGACTTACGTGCCAGTGTGTGGTGCAGATGTTGCTGGACAGTGTGCCAGGAGGAGCTAAACTCAATCGCTGCACTTTTAACCCAACGATAAGTGAGAAGGTGAAAACTTAGTGGAAGAATGAGGACTACAAATATTCAACCTATCACTTCTCCCCTACATCTGATGACGGAAGGGTTTATCTTGATGTCTCTGTGAAAGTCAGGTGTGTTGCCCGGGTCTACTCGTTAGGATTTGCAACAGCATAATTTGTACACCCTGTTTAATCAATGTGCTTGTGATGGCGTTAGATATTCATGGCAGGAGAGGGAGGACAGGAGAGGGAGGACCTGAAACTGTCTGCTTCAGAGGTAAGTGTAGGAGTGGTTGGTATCCTGAAGCTGCACATTCCCTTATGAACCTGGTCTTCACCCTGTAGGACCAGAATATGTTTTTGTTCCTTTTTGTCCAAAACTAAATAGAGCCTTGCTTTGTGAATTTCTAAATATGACAAAGAGTCATTCATGGGTCATGAAATCAGTTTAATGTCTAGGAATCAGATAAAAACAAAACAGTGTGATAAGATACAAAGCATATACTGGAGGTTGGGTTGGGCGATTTTATTTCAATTACATGTGTGTTCCTGACTTTGTGTCTCAGGTTTTAGAAATTTTGACAGCTACTGGCTAGTAAACAGCATGCCTGTGTCCATTTACAACTCACGTTGTCGGATAGTAAGGAGAAATCTGATTTCTCCATCCCAGGCTGCTGGTCACTCCTAAATCCCTTCTGTGCACTTTATTAAGCTGCCCATCAAGGAGCTAATGCAGACAGTAGCTAATGTTTGCACAGCTCTTAGCCATCGTTCCATGTTGTGCTGAGGGTTTTCTATATTTGAATCCTTTGAGCAGCCTGTGATTTAGATACTCTTGCAGTACCCCCTTGTCTGGCCTTTCACTTTCTGGCTGGTTACCCATGGTCACCCACAGTCTGAAAGTGTTAACTGGAAACAATTCACAAGCGAACACTTGGTATAAGGTTTAAATTCCATTCCATTCTGAGTAATAACATCCAAGCAGACCATCCTGTCCTACCTGTCCTGAGACAAGAGTTGTCACTTTTGTCTAGGAATTGTATGTTCTATTTGGCATCCATCTGTTAGTCACTTAGCTATCCTCATGGTTATCACATCAACTATCTGGGCTTCACAGAACTAGTGTTTGAGTTACTCATACAAAGTAGCCTAATGCTATACCACAATGCTTAGCCTCTTCTGTCCTCTCACCCCCTTCCCCCGCTCACCATGGAGCCTACTGGATACCATTTAAAAAGGATGTGTACAGTAAGTTTACATACCTTTCTTCACAGAATGCCGTGATAATCATTCTATTTTATCATTTTTATTGTTGTTGTTGTTAATCTCACACTATAGCTATACCTAATGTATAAATTTAATGTTTCAATATATGTACTTTCTATAGGAAAGTAGTATATTCTGTTTTAGTAACAGCTTCAAGCATCCATTAGGCAATCTTGAAGTTTATGCCCAACAGATAAGGGGACATGTGCATACAATTATTTTATTTTTAAGGATGAGGAAGCTAAGACTAGGAAAATTAAAGCAAAACTAACTGTTTGATATCACTCAGCTACAGAAAGGAAGAAGCAGAATTTGAAACTGGTTACCTTAGTTCAGGAGTCCTCACCTGACAGTTATTGCCTGACAGTATTTTAAGGTTGCTATAAGAAAACCGCCACAAACCAGGAACACAAGAAATGCATCTGTATGATTTTAAAGGGCGAGAAGTCCACAATCAGAGAGGCCACATGTTTGGTGTCTGGCAAAGGCACTTCTTCACGCATAGAATGAGTTCTCTGTACACTCCTGTGCACGCAAAGAGCCAAAAAGAGCAACTGAGCTTCCCTGGGCCTCTTGTATGAGAACACTAATCCTGAAGTTTTTATGACCTAATGCCTCTAGGACACTCTACCTCTTATAGATTTAGTAATGCAAACAATGACTATAATAGAGTCTAAAGCCCAAAGGGCTAACTTGCCTCTTTATTTCCAAAATCATTTCTTCTGTGCTGCCAGTCAAAGGATGTCTAAAGATCTCCCTGCTTCAACACCCTTACCGATCTCAGTATGACACACTCGCTAGGTCGAACCATTTGGAACTACTGACATTTACTAACATTTGAACTATATTGCTATGATTTTCATTCAGTTCAGCCTAGTAGACCTTTCTATGTGCAGGTGTGTAGTAAAGGACAAATCAATTATTTTCTCCAGTTTAACAAGTTTATAATCCAAGAACCAGGGGAACTATGCCTTTAGAATCATTTCCATTTCATGTTTCAGTTCAGCCTGATTGGATTTTCACAGGGTCATGTTTGCCAGAAACTTGAATGATAGGATGACAGAGTATTAGAACGGGCAAGGATTTTATCAGCTATCTAATTCAACCTGGAGTACCTATGAGAAAAATGAGTCCTCTTGTGATGAAGTAATTCATATAAAGAATAAATTACTAAGCGATCTGAGACTAGAATTTAATACGCTGTTTCTGTTTTGATTTTGATTTTTATTTCCAATGTTAAAGAGTTTTGCTCTCATCAGAATAATTGCCTGGAGAAAGATTTAAGGTCCTAGAGTGTGTGACTCTTTTAAACTTTGTCCCCATTGACCACTAAAATGTTCAAAACCAAACTTATATCCCAATATCAGTGGCTACAAGCCGGCCTTATAAATTGCATGTTCTCTCTCATATGTGGAGCCTAGCCACGGATGTATGTGCACACATAAACAAACAGACGTTTTGGTTCAGTACAACCTAAAGAAAAGAGAACAAAAACAACTAATATAAGGAGATAAGGAAGGAGAAAATGCAGGTGATAGACTGGAGTTGAGTGAGGATATAAAGCTAATTGTTTTTTAGTACTAATTTGGCCATGATTATTTTTGTGGTGGTGAATAAAATAATTCTGTCATGGATTGGGAGCAGGAGGCTGGATAAAATATACTTTCAATACCGAAAGTGTAAAAATTATTTGAAACCCAATAGCTTCCATCCCAGATGCCAGTTCTACATGTACTTAAGTCGTAAGCATTTCAAGTGATTGGAGTGTTTTTGTCCCTTCAGAGTCTTTCTAGTCTCACACTAAAATGGAGAGAGCAGTGATATTTCAAGGAGTATGTTACCAATCTTACTGCCTAGTCTGTCATCAGGAGATTGTAGAATGAAAGCAAGATGGCTCCTGGAAATTTTCTTGGACAGCTGTTCCTCTGAGACTCAGAGCTATGTAGCTTTCCCAGTGATAACTCCCTAATTAGTTGGAGATGTGGTATTCTCTCCCCACGTATTCTCAGCTCACGCTTATCTGAGCAAACCTGCTGCATGACATCTCTTGCTTTAAGAAAACACAGAAGCCATCTCCAAGCTGTTCCATACTGCCTCAGACAAGTGTTTGAAGGACACATCTTCAAGTACATAAAAGGCATAGAGAAGAAATATCTTGCTATTTTGAATATTACTGCTAACAATTTATAGGATCTTAAAATGGTTTTTCACCTTTGGGTTCATGTCTTTTCCCCTGTCTTTTTTTTTTGGTTATGATCCTAGACTTTAATGGTTGATCCGTCCCCCCCATCCTATTTTCTCCCAAACATGGAACTGTTGTGCACAAAGAGTACAGTGAGAAATGAAAGGATGTTGATGAGCCTTCAACCACAATGGTAGAAAAGAAAATATAAGTATTTTGTTTCTTATCTTAGATTTATGACAGAGAAATAAACTCAATACTTTAGAAAGGAAAATAAGAAATATACAGAAAGAAGCCTGCTATTGAAAAGATACAACACTGCTTTCTGATGAAAAAAATTGACAATAACACTGAATTACCCCAGAAAAATGGAAGGAATTTAAGGCAACTCTAAAGCCAGAAATTAATAAATAAAGGGAAACATAGGCTAGGATGGTCAGTGTGGCTGTAAAAGACATTGAGTTTGGGAAACAAAGCCAAACAAAGAAAGACGTGATCAATAATATTAATATGACCATCTACAATTCAACACTCAACAGTTTGGTAAGACCGAGGGGTCCGATTGATTTTGTTGTCCTGAAGACTAAGGAGAAGTTGGAAATCAAGTGAAAGTGGAAACAGAGAGGGCATTATATATTTTCATAACCTAGTTATAAACTGGCACAAGGAAATGAAATTTAACACATGTAAAATAGGTTACATATTATCTGTCTTCTCAGAGAACTCAGAGAGCTGGGGGAAGGGACCTGTCAATAAGAACTAAGGATGCCTAGATGGTGGATTTACTAGACAAAGAGTTTGTCAGCCACTTTAAACACATTATCTAAAATACATGTCCAAACAGCATTGAAAGCAATACAGCAGCCTGTGGATAATATAAATTGATACAAGCTCTAAAGTACGCTCACACAGAAATTATAGATCTGACAAGTACAACAGTGCAAACAAAAGAATTTGGCAGAGGAACTCAAGTCATATTTGAATAGAAAATCAGAGGACAATACTCTCTATGTAAAGTTTCACTTTCTATGATGTATAAAATCAATCACCTCCTAATAGTTAATAGTGCATCCAGTTATTGGATCAATTATATCAGTTACAGAATTATATCCAAGTAGCTCTTTTTTACTTAATGATGGCTCTACTGTACAGGAGCAGTGCAATTGGTAATTTTTCTACAGTATGCTTTTACAATTTTTTGTTTTTACTATTAATCAATGTTACTAGTTTTTTACTGTGTGCAATTTATAAACTAGACCCCACCAGAGGCCTGTATTAAGGTAGAAACTCTGGTATATACATAGGGTTTGATTTCTAGTTTGGGGATCTACTGTGGTCTTGGCATATGTAAGGGAGACTACCATTGCTCAACTTGACATTATGAATTCTTAAGAACAGAATACAAAAATGAATGATCAAAAAAAGTTGTGCCTCAGAGGCATGCCAAACATTAGTAGCAGCATGATGGGAAGACGGGAATCACTGAAGGAGAGAAATGAGAGAGGAGAAGGCAAGACTTGGAGAAATACTGTCCAAACCAGCCCTGAATATAATTGCTTTGCATTCTCTAGAAGTCCAGCCAGTTCCAGATAGAATAATCTCAAAGAAACCCAAATGTAGGCACGTAACTGTTAGTGTTTTGTTATAATGACAGAAAGGTGATGAACACATGTACAGAGGTGTAGGGATGGAGCCCACAGAACAATTCAACAGGAAGAAATGGCCTGAGTAATAGGAATAATCAAAGGTACCATGAGATAGGAGTTACTCCACGTTCTCCACAGCACAACAAGATAATTGTGCTTGATGGTGATTCATTTAATGTTTCAAGCTAATTACTAAAGAGGATTTTAAATGTTTCCAGCACAAAGACAGGACCAATGTCTTGTCCAAAGTGTTAGACATTCCAAGTACCCCACAAGTGTTGATCCATGAGTGTTGACCCAAGCAATTTGCCTGGATTTAGAATCACCATGGAAGCAAACCTCTGGGTTTGTCAAAGAGGATATTTTCAGGAAAGCAGAACTGAGGAGGAAAAGGCCACCCTGAATGAGGACAGCACCCCAAATGCTGGAATCCCCAGATGACAAAAAGAGAAAGTGGGATGAGAGCTTGACTCATCCCTCTCTGCTTCCTGACTGTGCGTACAATGTGAATAAGCACCCAATGTGTGTTCCTGCTACCACACACCACCACATGCCATCACATGCCATTACACGCCATCACATACCATCACATGCCATTACACGCCATCACTTATCATCACACACCACTGCATGTTCCTTCCCTGCCACGGTGGGCTATATATTCTCAAACCTTGAGTGAAAATAAAGCCTCTGTCTTTAAGTTGTGTTGTGAGTGGGAAAGGATGTGCCTAGTCCTGAAGGGAAGGATGTTCCTGCCTGTTCAGGAGTAGGGGGTGTTGACACCCAGATGGAGGCTTCTCCTTCTCAAATGAAAAATCTGAAGTGGGAATGAGGGGCAAACTTGCATGAGGGGGTCCTGGGAGGAGAGGAACAGCTGATACTCGGTTGTAAAGGGAATAAATAAATAAATTTAACAACTTTTTTAAAAGTATTTCCTGCTTTTGCAATTCTACCCCAGTAGATCCCATACCCTCTTATGACCTTTATGGGTATCTGCACTCGCATGCAAATAGACACACATTCATACACATTAATTAAAAATAAATCTTACCAAAAAAGTTTGGGAACTGATTTTGCCACAAGTGTACATCTGTGAAAGATATTGTCCCTACAATGGTATTACCAGGAAATGCTGTAAGCATTTAGCAAGGGGGGCTTATAAGGGACGTCCAGATTGTTGTAGGTGTGGCCTTAAATGAGACTATAGGACCATAACTTTTACCTCTTTTCTTGGCTCCCTGACTTGTGAGGTAAGCAGTTATGTTATCTGCTACATGATCCTGCCACAACTCACCAAAGACTCAAAATATCAGTGTCAGCTAAGGATTTCCTGAAACTAAAAACCAGTTCAAAACTTTATTATAACTTATTTAGCACAAGTGTTTTGTTACAATAACAGAAAGCTGACTAACCCAAGTAGAGGAGGAATAGAAGTGAGTGAAGCTCACATATGTTGTCAGTGTTAATATGAACCAGAATATTCAAATTTAGACATTAACGACCCACAGCAATTTTCCTGCCTGTCTACAAGGAAGTATGCAAACTAATACATATTCATTCAGTGCAAAAGTCAGCGGGGTCTTTTTAAAAGCATCACTAAATTCATACCAAGTTTTGTTTGATTAAAAGAGTTGTCAAAACTTTTCATCGCATGTTTCAATTCCTATGAAATTTAAAAGCAGATAGAAAAATGACTGAGATCAAACAAACTCAGAAGAATGGTTGGTTACCTTTGGAGGAGCAAGTCAAAGGACAAAGGCTGTAGAAAGGAGGCAGAGGAAAACTTCCAGGGTGACAGACAGCTTGTGCTTTGGTCTAGTACGTAGGTGTGAGTGCGTAGCAGCGGTCATCAAGTGGCATGTATAGGTGTTTATTTGTATACAAGGTTTATCATAGACAAGGAGCCTTTAAACTTTGATTATCTTGTAAATTACAGACAGGAACAGCTATGGTGTTAGCTGCCGAGTGCGGCTCACTTTTAAATGCATCCTAATGTATGGTGGTTCAATGGTTAGCTACGCAAGAAAGCAAAAACATTCAATATAGAGGCTAGGCCTTGAGATGGGGGTGCTTCTTTGAAATAGATATGCATTTGAAAGTTTTCCTTATGAAATGTTGTGGATTCATTCGGGTACAGTTTTCTGTACTTAAATGGACGAAGCACAAGCTCACTCTCAAAGCCAAGACACACTTAGAAAGTGAGTCTGGTGAAGAGAAACATACAAGAAGGGGAAGTGTCTAAGGAGAGCACATTGCATAAGCTCACTGCACCTTGTTTTGCTACAAGTACAATTAATCCTTATCTTGAAAGTTTGTGATAAGGATTGGAGACACTTGGTCTTCACTGGGTTATGAAAATACAGCATCTAATTTACTGTTCCTTGCCGTAAGTCATAGTTAAATTAACCTCTTAGCCTCTTCACCCTTATCAGAGGGTAACAACACTTGACCTCCAACAATTGTTCTTTGTTTTGCCTTGTGGTATTTTGTTTTGTTTTGTTTTTCTTTTATTGTCAAAACAGTCGGACACTGGCAGTGTCATTTGGTTTAATAGCAGTGTGTTGATGGAGATTAAAACATATATGAAAATGTTGCATAGACATAAATATACCTAAGAGGATCCATATGGAGCTGGCAGGGCATTCCAGAAAACACTATGGCATCATTCTGAACATGAGCTTCAGTGTCAAGTTTCCAGCTGCCATCAGAGTGAATAACTCCTCCTGGTGTAGACTATCCTACAAGCACCGATTAGTCTGCCTCCCAGAAAACTTAACCCCAGGAAAACCAAGATGACTGGTTCCTCTACATCCAAAACATATAAAGATAGCACAGACATTTATAAAGAAAGTTCCTTTGCGAATGAACAGCTTTTCCACCTGGTTCAATTCCCAAGACAAGATGCTAAAGTTTAGTATCTGACAGATATTATAGTAAGCCTTCAGTCAGTCTTCAGTTACTGCCCTGGGCTATAACCTGGTCAGCTCTTCTTGCTTTGAGAATGGGAAACTCAGAAGCACAGACTACAGACCCTGACACCTGGAGAGAGCTGTCTCTGCTTGCCCAGGGCCAAAACAACGAAAGTCTCTACAGACCATGCTCACGGTGCTGCTTAGAAGTTTATGAAGCGATCCTTACTAAGAAGTCAGCTATGAAATGAGGCATGCACGGATTCTGGATCGTTTCAGTAAACTGATCTAGAAGTGCTCCGAGCATTAAGACAGCAAGGCTTCCTCTGCAGAGGGACTCCCCAGCATGCTGAATACTGAACCCTGGAGGAATTCGGTATAAGCTACAGCTGGGAAACACATATGGGCAGTGAGCGGGTTTATCTTTGCAAACTCTATTTACAAACAAGGTGCATTGGTTCCACATACAGTTTGTCTTTGCCACTGGACCCTGAGGCATCCAATTACAACTTTGGAACTGCAACTTGGAGTTACCCTCAGATGTTCTGTGTTGGTGCACAGCCTTCAAGAATAGACCTGACTAGCAGAAAGAGATGCATACACACAAAACTCTGGAAGCTCAGTGTGTCTATTACATAGAGTTGAACAGAGAGGCAGTGATGTTGCATACAGCAGAACAAGGAAGTAGATTGGGTTAACTCTGTGAGGGAGGAATCGTCAGGTCTTAGATATGGGGCAGGGTAGAGAAAGCTATGATGGACATTTTTTTTTGAGCACACTATGAACATCTACATATGGACCAAAGAAAGGTAGCCATTTCTGCTAGCCTTACCCCAGGGGTGAGTGGGGGAGTTCTGTCTTTCCTCTCTAGGTATTAGGCTTTGGAGTCAACAGCACACATTCACCCATTCAAAATACTGCCTCTGTTCCCTACAATTTTGTATATTCATTTCTCTCTGGCACGGTGTTGAGAAACCAGGTGTACCCATAGCCTCAGAAAAGTATTCCAAGATTTACTAGACAAGATTTACTTGATAGACCGGGACACAAAACTTAAGTAGTCTTCTGTCCCCAAACATTATATATTCAGGCATTGGGGGAGGAGTAAACATTTTCATAAGGCATATTGTGTCGTGAAGAGTAAATTACTAGTAACACAATAAAAAGAAAACTAACTTTTACTCTACAAAAGAAAGAACATGACCTCGCAAGATTCATAGAGAAGCAGCATGGTCTTATCCGAGTGGACAGGGCTGGAATTACGTGGGCTTTCCAGAAAAGCTTCCTGGAAAACCTGCTTTGAACAAGGAAAGAGCAATGCAGACAGAAAAACCCAGAGACAAGGTGTCTTCTGGGCACCATTGTTATGCAATGATCTCAGTCGTTTTCTGGGCACACACGTTGTCATATTGTATCTCTCTATCAATCCCCCCCTTATTATTCAAAGCAAAAGTTGTTCTGCTTCTCAGCTACACACTCCTCTGCGCCTGGCTGTCATCTACTGGTGAACAGAATAAACTGGCTTTTGTCCCAGATACTTGGGTACTCCATAACAAAGGATAAGTGGAAGGAGACTTTAAGACATTTTAATGGTTTAAAATAACAAGGGCCAGTGTTTTGGGGTGTTTGTGTTTTTATTCAACAATCCCAGGGGGCTGAGTGGGTTCAGCAAAGTAGCGTTGCCTAGAGTCTCACTCGTGATGTAGACCAATGAGTTCTCTTAAAGACTTTTGTTCCTGTCTGGGTTGGGGGATAGTGGAGGCAGGGTTGGTGATGCTTGATTTCAGCTGGGTCCATGACTGAGACCCCTACCTACAAAATGCTTCTCCACATCATCTCTTTGCATAGCAGTGTGACTAGGTCTCAGGAATTAGTTTCCCAGAGAACCAAAAGTAAACTTTCCTGAGCCTTCTCGGTGAGTCAGTTCTCCTGTAAGAGTACAGCCTCTCAGGTTCGAGGTAGAGAAGGACATAAGCTTTGAACCTGCCTGAGGTGAGGAGGTGGGGTGGTCACCAATGTCACATTCTAAGAAGTGCCCATGACTTGGACATATTGTGGGGCATCTTTGAAAAATGAAATCAGCTATAAGCACAAAAGTGCATAGGCTGCTTCCACACCTCAAAGGGTGAGCACTTAAAGACTAGAGTCAAGACAGTTGGTGGATCCCACCACGGTTTTTACTATAGCAAGAAAATTTATCTTTAGAAATACACTGTAGTATTCAATATATTAGTATTCAATATATTAAAGTAACTATAAGCACGGACTATGGTGACAGACAAGTTGGATTTTAATTCCATTTCCATTTTTTTGCTTGTGTGGTGTTGGGAAGTTATTTAATGTAAATGTCACTTTAATTTCCTAAGACAAAGGGATGAGATGAGAGCCATACCTGGGCTGTGTGAATACATGGCTTGGGCTGAGCCCAGGGGATTTCTTTCTTTGTGCTATCCTCAGGCCTAGGCCTAGAGCTTCTAGCCTCCATATGATCTAATCCTCTAAACTGACACAATCTGGCTTCTCTTGTCTTCTGCCTGAATTGCTCTGCTTGGCCTTGTACTAACTTTGACAGTATGTTCTAATTTTCTGGTACCTTACTATGTGGCTTCTTCTGTCTTCACTGATGTCTAGCTTGTTCTTTCTATAACCTGTCTCTGTAAAATTGTTCCAACACACCCTCTTAAGCTCTTAAGTAGTCTCCCTTCCCTTCACTGTTCTCAGGGTATCAGTAAGTTGTGTATATCCTAAACTCTGACTCATTCTATCAAATCTTTCTCTGATTCATCACTTTGCTTCTCAACTAGATGACACTTTTGAACATGGCTGTTGTTTCCTTCTACAAACTAACCTTACCTTCATTCTTAGGGATTAACAGTGTGTACTAAAGAAATGTTTGTATCCCAGTCAAATCGTGCTGTAATCCAGGGTGTTTCTGCAGTCATCTGGATCAGATAGTCCTAGAAGGTCTTTGAATGTGATCCCTTGCCAGAGTAGTCAAGTTGCTAGGTTAAAATTCCTCTACAATTTAAGCTGCATGTGTTGACTTTTTCATCTCTCAATAAAGTGAACTGTCATTCCCTAGAGTACCTATGTCACCTTGCTGTTAGAACACTAAACAAGTTACTTTAAGCAAGAGCTTAGAAAAGCACCTAGCCCTTTGTACACAATGTACAATGGTTACCTGTGATTACTACCTAGTGATTGTTAGGGTGCAGTCTCTTTGCCAAGTGGAACTCTTCCTCTCATGGTTAGTGCATTCCTCTACTGCATTGGCTATTTTGGAGGCCCAGGCACCTGGTCCCTTTGTTTTTTTTCCCTCACTTTTAATGTCCATGTGCAAAGAAGAGACCAGTTGCCATGTGTTGCTATAACAACTAATGCTTTGGAACCCATGTGGCTCCTGTGGAAGGTACTGTGATTTGCTGACCCTGTTTGACATTTAGCATTACCAGTAAACTATGCAAATAAGCCTTACTTTACCTAACCCACCATAGCTTCAAAAGTCTTTTATCCAGTCAAGCAGAGGGTGGAGTCTAAGCAGGGCTCTCACACACCCTCTCCAGACTGGGCTCTTTGTCCTGCTGTCCTTGCCTTCTATTCCTCACTAGATTTTTCTTCTGTTTCAAGGTCAAATTCATACAGAACTTCTTCTAATATCCTTCCTCTAACCTCAGCCGCCTCTATGGTACATGACTTAGAGTTGTGCCAGAACAATGGACTGCTACACCAGTTGGGAAAGAGGAGACAGTGAGTTGCATGTTCAAAATGTTTAAGGATTTCAAAACATCAGTAACAAAATATTAAGCTAAGCACGGGGTCTTTCCAAGGACCTGGCCCAGCTTGGGTGTGTGGGTTGCTGGATCAAGCATTTACTGTGCTATACTCACTTCTACTACATAATCCAAAGCCACTGAGAACCAAGTCAGAAGCTTTGCATCATGGCTGTTAAGCAGAGTAAACACTGAAGAAAAATAAAGGAACGTGTGATGGAAGAGGGATACCTTGAATCTCTTATAAGCCCTGAAGCCCAGAATTTAGAAATTAAATATCATAGTATTGACCACCTAAACCACTGGAGACTTTGGGCAAGTTCCTGCACACGGCATGCCTCAGTTACCACACCCATTTAATAGACAATAAGCAGAGTGTGTGTAGAACTTCTAGCATAATAAAAGGAGAATGATGTGGTTTCAAGTAGGACACAAAAGCAACCAACTCTGCGGGAACAATTAGAGTTAATGAAGAGTTAAATTGAAAATGGTGCAGGGATCTGTTCAAAGTATTTCCCTGGTCACAGCCTTATTTGATTTAGAACAGGCTACTGTTATTACAAAGATGGAAAATTGCAGACGGAGTTTCCTCTATCCATCCAGAAAGCAGAATTTAGCCAGACTTGGGTCTCTTTATCTTAACCCAATATGATAATATTCTCAAAGAGACCAACCCATGAAAACGTTCAGGACTGAGAGTCCTTTCAATTGTACAGCTAAAATTCCACCCTCTGATCATGGTGCATCACAAATTGCCAAATGTGCTCATACATTCAGGACTGAAGAATTAATAGAACAATTTCTTTCTTACTTAATTTTTTAAACTTATTCGCTTTACATCCTACTCACTACTCCCTTCTGGGTCACCCACTCCCACAATCTTCTTCCTATCTCCCTCTTCCCTTCTCCTCTGAGAGGATGGGGGACCCTTGTATATCCCCCCTGACACTAGCACTTCAAGTCTCGGTGAGACTAGGTTCTTCCTCTCCCACTGAGGCCAGACAAGGCAGCCCATCTAGAAGAACATATTCCACATACAAGAAACAACTTTTGGAGTAGGCCCTGCCCCATATGTTTGGGATCCACACAAAGACCAAGCTGTATACCTGCTACTTATATGTGGGGAGGCCTAGGTCCAGCCTGTGTATGTTCTCTAGTTAGTGGTTCAGTCTCTGACAGCCCCAAGGGTCCATGCTAGTTGACTCTGTTTATCTTTCTGTGGAGTTCCTATCCCCCTCCAGGGCCCACAATCCTCCCCCCTATTCTTCCATGCGTCCCTAAGCTCCATTCAGTTTGGCTGTGGGTGTCTGCATCTGTTTGTCAGAGGACAGCCCGGCTGGACTCCTGTCTGCAATCAAAACAAAGTACCATTAATGGTGTCAGGGATTGGTACTTGCCCATGGGATGGGTATCAAATTGGGCTAGTTATTGGTTGGCCATTCCCTCAGTCTCTGCTCCATCCCCAATCCCTGCATTTCTTGTAGAGAGGTTAAATTTTGGGTCGAAACTTTTGTGGGTGGGTTGGTGTCTCTATCACTCCACTGGGATTTTTGCCTGGCTACAGAAGGTGGCCTCTTCAAGTTCCATATCCTGTGAGTCACAGCTCAGGCTCTAAGATCAATAATTAATGGAACAATTTTGACTCTGCCAACTATCACAAGCTCTTTAAATGAAGAAAGAAGACATTTGTTCTCAATATGGTACCTTTTAAAGGCCCCTGCTTTCTGCCAAGGATGGGAATGAATGTCTGGCCAGAAGTGACTGTCACAGAAACTAGTAACTTCAGCTTAAAGACGACAGCTTTGCTGGGTCTTTCTCGCGAGGTCTGTGCAATGGTTTCTAAATCGTACTGTCATCTTGCTGGCTGATAGGCAGTTTGCCCAGTTTTCCAGAGAAGCTAAAATAATAGTAATACTATAAAAATCATTCAGGTCTGAATGACAATATATTAAAGGAAAAACTGAAAAAAAATAGGTGCTATATAAAAATTAGAGCTTTTAGTTTAATGCAAAGGTCTTGTTAGTTGAGAGCCATGTGGCAGAATGGAAAATATAGCTAGACAAGACCATCTGGGAGTCTCGCACAATATCTTGATTATCTCTGGCCACAGCAGAGTAGAAACAGAATTGTAAACCAGCAACAAGCCAGGCAGGTATAGAGGCAGCATTTAGAAATCTGCTCAGGGCCCCTTTCCTGACTAGGTAGGTATTTGTAGACAGGTGGGAAGGAAGTTAAACTCTTTTTTTTTAATCTTTGAAAGATTGAAGTCCTTGAAAAAAGAGATAAAGAAAACGATGTCATGCATTATTGTCCCTCCATTTTGGCATTTCTGTACTAAAAATCCAGACTGAATTCTGGCCCTCTTAATTTATTCTTCTCCATCCATGTTTTCTTTCATTTTGCACTTAACTCAAGTAAGGTCTTCTCAGACTACCCAACAATCCTACAGTCTCAGAATGAATCCTCCTTTTCCTAGCTATTTGCCTGTTTCTAACATGCCTTATCAGCAAATATCTCTAGTTATGTGTGCACATGAAGTATACATGAAGTCATATGTTTGTGTGTCTCTTTCCATGGTCTGTCACGTCCTCTCTATTATATTCTGATTTGACCCCTTGTGTACCGCAAACATGGTGTCACCTCCCCCCACCCTGCCCATCTAATTATAGTTTAGCATGATCATGTCAAAGGCAGTCGAATTGCAGTAAAGCCCCCAGGTCTTAAAACTTATCTCACAGCGACCTAACCTGCAGCCTGTTTTCCAGGCCCTTCTCTGAGAGCTTCAGGGGAAGCTGGGAGGGCACTGCACAAATAAACACAACAACGTGGTCAGCCTTGAGAGCTCTGCCTCGAGCTGTACACGGCCAGGAGTGAAAGTCATTAAAGACCCTTTGCAAAGGTTGTTAAGACATGTGTAAACAGCCGTATAAACAACAGCAGGTCAGGTCATGGAAGGAGACTGGCAACTGGGGAGGCCAGGCGCAGCCTGCCAAAGTGTGAAATTCCCAGCAGGGAGAAGACATTTGGAAAAACAACTCCATCAAGTTTTATCAACACAAATCATTTCCTAAGTGGTATATTTTATTTAGACTATGTGTGGCCCAAGCTTAACAAGGGAAGCTTTTATCAATTGCTAGTTTTGTTTTGTTTTTTATCACTTCCAGATATCTCTGTTTCTGAATTGCTGGCAGAGTTGATGGTGCGCTCATTTTTTTCTGGGCTCTCCTGTCTAAACACACCAGGGTGATGCTCCACCAGGAGAAGGAGGGAGGCGATGACCTACACACACTTCCTGTTGGGCGTGCTGGGTGGTGCAGACCCTACACATGTCGAACTGTAAACAAACTTGGGCCTGCTGTTCTAATTTTAAGCCTCAGAGGAGACCGGCATATGGATGGATGCTCACGGGGTAGAGGAGACCTCACAAAAAGGCTTAGTTATGAAATGCTACTTTCTTGGTCACAGCAAAGGCTTTGGAAAGTGCTTCTGGAGGTACTGACTCAGGAGAAAAGCAGTTTTTTCCCCGTAACTTACCTAACCATGTAAGTGACTTCTGCACGGCTGTGACTTGGTCCCCAAGTGGAGAGCAATGAATTACTTGACCATGAGAGAAGTCTTTGGTGATAGCCGACAAGAACCTAATTCTTTGCCCCCCTAGAGTCTCTGCTCCCCAGCCTTCTCTCTGGCCTAGCTTCTAGTCTACTGCTGTTTCTTGTGGTCAGCGTCCTTTGCATCCCTGGTTCTTCTCTGCATTGTTGTTCGTTCAGGCTACACTGAGAAAGACCCGGGTACCCACCCAGAGTCAGAGCCACAGGCGTGCAGTCAGATTTACTCCCATTGCGGTCTTCCCAGCTGATTATCACATTGGCTAAACAGAAAGGGGGTGTCTTTAATAATGTAAATAAGGGTAAATGTCTATGTCTCCTAAAAATAATTAGAGAAATGTACACTCCATTTTTTAAGAGGCTCCGTTTGAGCTGTGTGATTTAAGACATAGAATGTGCACCCCCATGAGTAATTGCCCTGGACTGTACCTCAGGGAGACATGCCGTCACCCACCAGGACAGCCGACAAGCAGAGTTCATTGAAGGGCCAGGATGTCCTCGAATGAATAAATCAGTGGTCTTCACCACAGGTCTCTGACTGGAAGTCACAATAGCAGATTTCCAGGGAAGACGGCGATACTCTGTGACTGGGTTGTGGTTCATGAGCAGCTCTATGTAACAGCATCTTACCAAGAGTAATGTACCAACAGCCTCTGACACAAAGAACAGAGGTCACACCCTTCCCATTCCCCATGACAGGGACAGCTAACTCTTCCAGAGACCCAGATAGAGTGACACTCTTCAATATTTCCTCCTGAGAGAACTTAGTGATTGCTTGCTCTCTGTTTTCATAAACATTTGTGTACAAATCTGTGTGTGTGGACATAGTTCCTTTTTTCTTGGTCTAGGAGGGGAACATACTTGTTGAAAAAAGCAATACAAAACACCTTAAGCGTTTAAATGAGTTGTATTTTCTAGAGCAGTTCACAGCAACCCTGAGCCATCAGTGGAGAGTTCTACCATGTATCCCTCATGCCCACACAAGCACACACATCCCTTATCAAAATTCCCCATCAGTGTGACACCTTGGTTATAACTGGTGACACATTAATATCACTGACATTATATCATTTTTTTCCCCAAGTCAGGGTCTCACCGTTTAACTCTGACTGGTTAGGACGTGTGATGTAGCTGAGGCTACTGTTAGGATTTAAGGTACACACTGCTATGCCTGGATTTAAACTCTATAGTTTACATCAGGGGTCATCTAGTATTGCACATTCTTCAGATATGGCTAGATGGTGCCCTATATTCAATACTGCATATGTGTTGTACTGTCATACAGAATATCCCCCATCCTGAGCATACAGGTGCTCTGCTGTGTGTATTTTTTTCCCCAAGCCTAGCAACACTGCTCTTTTGATTGGCTCTGTTTTTTTTTTTCTTGTCTGGAAGGTCATGTGTTTAAAGCCATCATGTACATAGGCCGTATGAACTGGCTGCTTTGACTGAGGAATATATATTTAGTAGCTAATGAGATAATAAATTAAGTAAAGCCAT
Organism: Rattus norvegicus; assembly: GCF_021556685.1. NCBI lineage: Eukaryota > Metazoa > Chordata > Mammalia > Rodentia > Muridae > Rattus > Rattus norvegicus. The sequence goes on along the minus strand of NC_141541.1, from coordinate 96,241,094 downwards.
TTGCTCCGAAGCCTGACTACCTGACCTGAGTCTGATTCCCAGAAAGAACCTACTCGGGCCAAGTTGCCCTCTGATGTTCTGCTATGGCACTGAGCACATCACACACACACACACACACACACACACACACACACACACACACACACACACACACACACATACACACACACACACGCATGCACGCACACACACACACTTCAATATTTTCAAGGTAAAGAAACATGCATTTAAAATTTCTCATTATCTTGTCATAGCACAATTATCCATTCCCATTTCACACTAATTAATATTGTACTATCTGGACATAACTAGTATCTTTATCCAGTCCCTAATCAAGAGACAGCTCCTTGCAAGTTTTGGTAATTGTGAACAAAACTGATATTAACATTCTTGTGCAGGTTTTTCTGTGGACATATCTTCAATCAAGGAACACAATTACTGGTTGATATGTTAATAATATGTTTAGTTTTATACAAAAGTATCAAAATATCTTCCAAAGTGGCCGTATCATTTTTGCCTTTGCATGGTAAATGTTTTTTGCCAGTATCTGGAGTTGCTAGGACTCTGGACGTTGCCATTCTGATAGGTGGCATGTAGTGGTATCTCCTTGTCCTTTTGGTTAACATTTCTCTAAAGACATATGGGGGGATTCTTTTATAGGCCTAATGCTTACCTGTATCCCTCCTCCACACTGGTGTCAACAAGGCCTTTGTCTGGTTTAATGAGTATGTGTGTATACTGTGTGTAGCTGTTGTTTGTCTGGAGTAATATTTTAATTTCACATGGATTCTGGGACTCAAACTTGGCTCTTCTTGTTTGCCCAGCAAGAATTTACTCACCGAGCCTTTCCCCTAGGCCCATGTTCGGCCTACTTTTAATCACATTCTTTGTTTTCTTACTCTGGGGAATGAGAAATTCTCTGTACATTCTGGAGCCTTTAGCAAGCAGATAGACATTTTAAATATCTTCTCTTAGCCTGTGCCTCATTTTTGCTGATTTATTTTTAATTTTATTCTCTGTAATGTTTTTTTACTCACAGAGGGATATTTTAAATTTTATTCTTTTCAATTATATGGATGCTTCCACAGATCTTTGGGACTGGAAAGCCCTTGTCAAACCTGAGATCGTGTGGATTTTCTGTCATTTCAATTTTGAGTTTGATGTTAAGGTTTGTGGCCCATTCTGCGTCTGCTTCTGGAGAAGTTGCAAGACTGTATCTGTATTACTTTTTCTACCTGTGGATGAACAGCTGTCTCAGTGCCATTTAATGAGAGCCTGATTCTCTGTGCTACAGCATCTCATCCACTGTCGAGGGTCTGCTGCCTCTATTTATATAAGGCTATCACAGGCCACCATTTAACTTTTTAAGGGACTGTTGACCTCTTTTGCCAAAGATGGTGTGGCATGTTAGAACCCACCAGGAACACATGAGGGTTCCGATGTCTCCATGCCCTTTAGAACATACTATTTAATTATCCTATGAGATGACATCATGTTGTGATTCCCATATGTAGCTGGTATGTGGAGAACAGAGATCATTCCTGGACATCCTCCTCTATTGCTCTCTACCTTAGCTTTTGAAACAGTCTCTTGCTAATCCCGGAGCTCACACTCACAGTTTCAGCTAGGCTGAGTGGGTGGCCAGCAAGCACCAGGGAGACACTTCTCTCCTCCAGCACTGAGACCACAGCTGCATAACAATGTACTGGCTTCTTACATCAGTGCGAGGGATCTGAACTCAGGTTCTCATGCTTGTATGGTGTGCACATTACCCACTGTGAAATCTCTCCAGCTCCAATACATCTTTCTATGAGTCAACTATCCACATGGATATTTCTGGGAAAACACCTACTCAAGACTTTTACCATATCTTCACTGAGTAATGTGTTTACTTTTGAGATTTTTTTGGAATGGTTCCTATATTTATCATATAAGTCATTTCTCAGAAATACAACTTGAAATATTTTCTTTGAGACAATAGGTAATTCTGTTTTTATTGTCCTGGTGCTATAATGCACGGCATAAAAACTCTTTGTTCTAATAAATTATAATCTATTTTTCTTGCGTGTTTTTTAGGATCATGTTTAATATCAGATAATATTATTCATATCTTGCCTTTGGGGAGCCTTGTTGTGCAGAATTTATTGTTATAATTGGGCAGAACTTACTGCTCGCCTATTGTGAATTAAAGCATGGAATTTTAGATTAAATATAATACGAAAAGGCAGCTGGAAATCTTTCTTTTGCTTGTGTCAATCCAGTTGTTTCTGTAGGATTTGTTGAAAGTACCATTCCTTGAATAGAAGAATCTGGGTGAATTGCCTCAATGCTCTTACTTAGAGTTATTTAACTGCCAGTGTATTTATTTCTGAACTTTAAATTCTGCTTCCAGTATTTATGTTCACTCTCTTTCTAACAGTATGAAGTTTTTTTGTTTATTTGTTTTTAATCTATTTCTTCCAGCTCTGCCATTGTTTTCAAGACCACTCTGGATCCCTTTCATTTTCACATAAAACTTAGCATTATCGTGTTAGGTTCTACAGAGTCCATAGCTCAACCGAGCCAGCATTAACATTGTACCAATATCCAGCCTGTAATTCCTCAACATATACGTGTTCCATTTATTTAGGTCACTTTTAATTTACAGTGGTTTATAATTCACGGTGTGAAAACTTGTACTCGCTTTGTTAAATTTATTCCCAAGTATTTACTTCTGTGTGAGGCTGTTATGAGGATTATTATTCTCTTAATTTCATTTCAAATTGCTGACAGGTAATTCATAGAAATATAAATGTACTTGGAACTTGTCTCAGACAACTGTAGTGGTCCCATTTATTGCTTATCTTTATGAATCCCTTATGATTTTCTGCAGATAAGATTATGCCAGCTCTCAATATGATTGTTTTGTTTGTTCATTCCCAATCTTGCTGCCTTTTATTTACTCTTTCTACTAAATTATTTTGGGTCAAATTTTGTAAGCATTGAACAGAGAAGGCAAAAGCTGACATCTTAGTTTTATCTTAAAGGAAAGGTTCGTGTCGTGGGGTGCCTTTCATTAAGTATGGTAACACAATTTTTTCAAACCAGTCCTTCCTGAGACTATTGGCATGAGAATATTTTATTTATAGGTTTTATTTATCTTCAAATAGTTGGATTTATAAATTCATTTTCTGCAGTTACTGAGTTGATGTTTTAGATCACTTTTATTGGCTTAGCGCCAAGTGTTTGATGTCTAAAATTAATTAAATCTTACATTTTTTTCTGAGCTAAATCCCACCTGGCCAATGATTGTATAATCCTATTTATATATTGTTGGATGCAGTTAGTAGGATTAGGTACATTATTAAAAGATTTATTTATTTTTATTTTATATGTATGTGTGCTTTTTCTGTTTTTTTTTTAGATTCAATTGATAAGATATAATTGCCCACTTAAACATACAAAGCCCAGTACCATCCATCCCTTAGGAACATTAATAACAACCTGTAAATACACAGAGCAGAATCTTAACATCACCTGTCATGGCTTCTCACCCTCTCCTCTCCTGTCTCCTCCTCTTCCTTCAAACTTCTCTCCTGCCCATCCTTCCTTCTCTTCCAATGACAGGCCTCCTTCTATCCTGTACCTGCCCTTCACCTGTACTTTACAAATTCAATGGGGCGGTTCTGGTGAAGTCACCTGATTCCTGACTAGGCAGCTGTCCTTGCGGCAGTGGAATTAGCATCAAATACAGATAACTTCAGGGCAAACCACAACATTTCCCTCTTTTTGTCCAATTAAAAGGCCTTTTCACTTATATATAAATTGAGGACAATTATTACCATTATACAATTTATGAAGCATATGATATTCTCAACACCCAGTTCATCACTATATCAATTAAACAGAACATTTAGCTATCCATTCCAGCTTAAGAAAGGCTTAAAATCTATATTATATCTTGGCTAGTTTGTATACTATCTGATAACTATCCAGTAAAATATGCATATTCAGAGTTAAACAGCCTGATAGGCTATGAGACTATAATTAGTCTTCAACCCCGTCAGAAGTCTGAGAATGACCAAATATCTATACACATAGGAAGCCACACATGGCTTCTAGAACTGAGAGGTTGTAGAGACAAATCTCCACTAGCACAGTCCCCTGTCAGCAACATGTGAGGGCAAGTCGTCAGCCTTCTGGCCCCAAATCAACTGACAGACTCTAGAAATGCAGATTTTGAAGGGCTGATCACCCTGTCTTGGCAGAGTTTATTAGTCAACTATTCTGCATAATTTGTCCTTTTCTGGACAGTATTAGTCTGCAGATGAAAAGGCAGTTTTGTCCAGTGGCTGCCCAGCCACAAAGTATTGCCTCATCTGGAGGTAGAGATGTTCACATTCTTCATTAAATCCACCAAAGGGGAACTGTTAGGAGCAGATATGTCTCAACAAAAGATAAATAACTTTAAATCTCAAATTTTGTGGATTTCTGACGTTTTTGAAAACCATCTACCTATATAAGACAATCTGTACTGTTGTCTTTATATCTTAATAATATCTTGAAAGTACTCCCACAATATATTTGCCATTTGGCCCTTAACTCACATGTGTAATCAACTCAGAAGTTTGGAATGACATTAATAAAAGGACTGGCTCTAAACCTTGTACTTTTAAGCTCTTTTAACAAATAAATTCGATATCAAAACAAAGATATGATTTAAGCTTAGTTACCAAATGAGATTATGGCTGTACAATTCAATCTAGCTAATTCCTCCCTGTTAAATTACAACCAATTTTAAATTCCTCATAAAAACAACTTTAGAATAACCACTTTCAGCCCCCCCCCCCAAAGTCCAGGGAATTGGGGCGACGACTCCTCCATAACTTCTTCAAGTTGTACATGGGCATTGAGATATCTTTGAGGGTAGGGGGTAGGAAGAATGAAGCAAATGTTGTAGCTGATGTGTCCTGACCGGACCCAGCTGAAAGTCCTTGAGACCAGGAATCCATGTAGGCACACTCTGTAAAATACAACTCTCAAGACAAAAGTTTAGAATTGAGGTATCTTTTTTGTTTGATTCTCCTGAATAAATTTTTCAGGCGGTCTACCTCTATCAAATCTGATTGGTATGACTCTGTGAGGTTTCCAGAGCCTAATCACATGTTTTAAAAGCACAAAGACAAAATCATTCTCCCAAAATACTGTGTTCCTTAGTCTGAAACCAGAAAAGCTTGTATCTTGTACTCTCTCCCAGAGTAATAATATAACCATAAAACTCAAAGTCACACCCATCATGAAGACTAAACAATTTTTTAAAAAGAAAGTAAGCTAAACAATGAACCTGATAGGATTTTGTACTCTGTGATATCAGGAAATTAACCCAAAATTCCCGTGGAGCCCACGTTAAGAGAATCTGAACTTAATGTTGTGTAATTATCAAAAGTAACCACAAACCCTGGCTAGCCAGCATCAATGAGCCATATGGCCTTTAGCAGGGTAATTCATAAAACAAACCAAATACTTCCTATCAATTCCAATATCAATAAGCAACATATCAAACCAGGACTTTTGCCCAAAATATCTCAATCTGTTAAGCTCTCTACCCGGAGCCACAGATTTTTATTTAACCTAAATAACTTCTATAATATATGTCTGCATTCACTCTCCCCGGTGTTACAGACATTTATCACAACTCTCTACTAGGAGTTAGTGATCAATTTTTCCCTATCTAAGTTCCAAACCATAGATGAAAATCACCACATGATTCGGGTAATCTCTTTACTCTCCTTAAAACAAACTTAAACACCTTCTATCAATTCTAAAACTAATAAGCAACTTAAAACTCAGGACTTTAGCCCAAAATATATCCATCTGTTAAGCTCTCTACCCAGAGCCACAAATTTTTCTTTAACCTTAATAACTTCTATAATATATGTCTGCATCCACTCTCCCTGGTGTTACAGACATTCATCACAACTCTCTACTTGGAGGTAGTGACTAATTTTTCCCTAAGTTCTGAACCATGGATGAAAATCCCCACCTGATTTCAGGTAATCTCTTTACTCTCTTCTTTCTAAAAACAAACTTAATCACCTTTTAATAATACCTGTAATTAAGAAGTAGCTTGTCTAACTAGGATTTCAACCCAAAGTTCCCGTGGAGCCCACGTTAAAAAGAATATGAGTATCCTGAAAGACTTTCTGAACAACTTTAAAAAGCAGCTTTTAATCTCTAACTCTCTGAGCTGCCTTTACTTATCACAGAGCAGGGGACCGACAGTCTGCCAGCCCAGGCGGCTTCCCTGTTTCATTGTTTGAATTCCCATGCTTAAGATATCACATGACTTAACATGGCGCCGGGCTCCTCTTACTTAGAAAATAAAAACTTTCTCTCAACTCGTAGGATTACTAGTGGATTCTTGCCCATCACCTTGGTTTGCCATCTTTTGTTGTAAAAATATAATAATAAAAAAAGTATGTTTGTCTTTTACCCCAGTAGGTCCTGCACTGCGGTGCCCAAGGTATCTGCTAAATATCTTGGCAGAAACACATCCCAGCCGAACACTTTCCTACACTCAAACCCTCACATAAAAGAACACACAACACAATAATCTTAGATCCAATTGATAAGATATAATTGCCCACTTAAACATACAAAGCCCGGTACCATCCGTCCCTTAGGAACATTAATAATAACAACCTGTAAATACACAGAGCAGAATCTTAACGTCACCTGCCATGGCTTCTCACCCTCTCCTCTCCTGTCTCCTCCTCTATTTCTGTTTTTTATATGTGTACCACATGTACACAATATCCATGGAGGCCAAAAGAGGGTGTCATATCACTTGGAACTGTATTTACAGAAGGCTGTAAGCTGCCATGTGGGTGCTGGGAACTGAACCTGGGTCCTCTACTAGAGCAGCCACTGCTTTTAACTCAATATCTCAGAAGTTCCTTACATAGAAAAAAATACATCTTGCATAAGGGATATTTATCATTAGTTGTTCCTTTATCTTTCTCTTGTTTATATTGAAAGATAACATTGCTCTCCACATACTTCGAAGTACTTTATTTTTTTGTTTTCATTTTATCATTGAAAAGGTTTACAAGGTTGGGGATTTAGCTCAGTGGTAGAGTGCTTGCCTTAACTCAGTGGTAGAGCGCTTGCTTAGGAAGTGCAAGGCCCTGGGTTCGGTCCCCAGCTCCGGAAAAAAAAGAAAAGAAAAAAAAAAAAGAAAAGGTTTATGAAAGGTTCCCATTGGTTATTTCTTAAATGCTTGATAGAAGCTACCAATGGAATTTTAAGCCTAGTGATTCAGTCTCTTAAATTGTCATGTCTCCAGATTTTGTTTCTTCCTTAAGAAAAATCCTTCACGTGTGTGTGTGTGTGTGTGTGTGTGTGTGTGTGTGTGTGTGTGTGTTCATATTTTAGTGCACATATGAAAATCAAAGCAACCTTTGGTATTGACTGGCCTTCCACCATGCTTTGAGAGACAAATCTCTGTATATATCAGTGTAGCTGGCCCATAAGCTTCTGGAGTTTCTCCTGTCTTTGCCTCCCACCTCGCAGGAGCACTGGGGGTTGTAACTGCTTACACCCAGCATCTGGGTTTATATGGATTCTGGGGATTCCAACTCAGGTGGGTCTTCGTGTTTGCTTGGCAAGCACTTTTACCTTCTAAGCCATCTCTCCAGTCCATATTGCTTCTTGAATTAATTTGGATGACATATCAGAAACATATCAATTTTCTCCGATGCTTTTCCTCCAGGCATCTGCTTCCTCAAAACACTCCCTCATACTTCTTTAAATTTTGGTTGCATTATTCACTATTTCAGAGACTGGAATTCCCCTTTTCTCTTGTTCAGTTTAACTAAAACACAGTCGATTTTGTTGAGCTCTTTTTTCAAGATGTACCTTGAGGTTTCATTAGTTTTATGTTGGCAATCCCATTTTATTTATTTCTGACAATTCATCATTTCTTCTGTCTACTTGATTTATGCTTATTTTGTTACTTTTTTTTTTAGGTGGAAGTTAGGTGAACTGAAATCTTTGTCCTTTATAAACTTCAGTACTTTTTGTCATAGAATACTGCTAAACAGGTACCACAGATTTTGATAGGCTGTGTTTTCTTTATACTTAATTACAGATAGCTTCTAGATTCCCACATGATTTCTTCTTTGACCCATTGGTTATTTGAGATTATTGATTTCTACATTTTCAAATTTAAGTTATCATCCCATGCAGTATGAGAACATCCTGCTATAATTTCAATTCTTTTAAACTAAATAAAACATTGACATCCTTACGTTTGGTCCATGCATACTTAGTGTAATCTGTTCCTGTTGGGAAAAGTATTTTTAGATATCTGATGTGTCTAATTTATGTATAATATTGTTTAAGTCTTTTGTGGGTTTTGGCTAAAATTTTGCCAAATTGCTTTATTTATTGAAAGTGGGCCACTAAACCTCCAACTGTAACTGTGTATTTACTATCTCTCCCTTAAAGTCTTGCCGATTTTGCTTTTAAAATGTGGACTACTTTTCTGTTAGGTTCATATTTAATTACCATATCTTTTAAGTGGATTATTTCTTTTATAATTGTAAAGTGGCCTTCCAACTGCTAAGGGCAATTTTGTCTCAGTTTACTTTGTCTTAATGACTCTAGCCATCACACTGCCTTCTCACTCATTGCTGACATGCTCTCTGTCTTTCCTATGCTTCTATTTCCAACCCACTTTTGTCTAACTAGAAGCATATCTCTTGCACATAGCATTGAGTTTCATTGTATCCGTTAGTATTCTGGCAATAGCGACAGTATTTGCCCTTTCTTTAGGCATTGATTTCCATTCAATGCAATTAGCAAGGCAGGGTTCACAGTCACAGTTTGCATTGCCTTTTTAATGTGTGGTTTATTTTTCTTCTCCACCGTGCCTACTATCTTAAAAGGTGTTTTCTAACTTAATAATTCATTCCCTTCCCACTATTTGGCCGTATTTTTAAAATGAATATTTTGGTAGTTACTCTTGTGCCTAATATAGAACTGTTTGCCTCATATGAAAAGCATACTAGCATCTGTATATTCAATGACATTCAACACTATCCACTCAAATTACATTTTGACATGAAATATATCCACGAACATAGACTTATGATCATTATCACTTCCCCTTCTAAGAAAGATAGAAAAACTACGACAAAATACATCTGTGAAATAATTTATAACTATTTATAGCCAACTATTTTAATACTGTTTATTTCTTCTAGTGGAATCAAGTTACTTCCCATCATCCTTTGCAACACACCCAAAGGATTGCTTTTAATCTTGCTTGGGGCAGGTCTGCTAGCAATGATTTTTGTCTTAATTTCTTTTTCACATTTTTGAAAAAAAAAGCGCTTTGTGCACATAAAATTCTTGGTTAATAGTCTTTTCTTTTTCTTTTAACAGTTGGAGTATATCTTCCCACTACATTTTGGTATCCATATTTCTGAGAAGAAACAACCCATTAAGGGCTCTAGACTATGGGAACTTACCTTTTTCTTTCTTGATGTTTCTGGTAATGACCCTTCATCTTGCACTTTCATAAAGCCAAGGCTAGGACGTGTTCAGGAGGCAGTCTCCTTATATCTGATTTTGAATTCGCTAAACTCCTTAGATGTGTAGATTGACATGTATCATCAAATGTAGGACTTTTTTCAACCATTATTTTTTCAAATGTTCTCTCTCTTTCTTTACTTCTCTGGGATTCCCAGTGTACACTTGTGTGACACTTCCCAGGTGTCTCCTAGGTGATGTTCACATGGCTCACCCAAGGTCCACTTCCTCGTCTTAATTATTCCTTCTTTCCATTACACACACATTCTTCCTTTGTGTGTGGTAATCAGAAGAATAGTGGCCAACAAGTGATTAGATCATTAATAATCTGGAGTCATAACTCTGCATTTGAAGACACATTCAATAATGGACTGGCATTTCATCTAAGCTTTCATTTTCTGTCTTTGTAGGACAGCAAGTCAGACAGAAAAAAAAAATTGATGGCTTTTTTGGATATTTCCTGGGCAAGATCTAAATTTGATCTTGATCTGCCCCAATATATTCTTGAGTGTTGAATTCTTCACATCTATTTGTAGACACCTTATTTCCCTGAGTTTTCTTACAAAGTTTTGGTTAGTTTCCTACTTACCCCAAAGTATCATTAAGTAACTATTGCTAATTTGTTTTTATTAATCTGTCCTGATTAAAGACAAGTCCCTGGGGCCAGAATTCATAGGGCTGGCCAATAACAGGTCAGAGAGTAGCAGACAGCAGTGACAACTCTCTTTGAAGGATATTTTATGTGCCCTCTACATGTGTTCTCCTCCTTCTCTTCCTCTTCCTCCTCTTTTCTTTCCTCCCTCCTCCTCTTCTTTTCTTTCTCTCAGCTAGTCAACTGTTGTTTCCCAGAGTGGACGTAGTGGTGAACCTGCTGGCTGTCAAGAGCATGACAGAGACAAAGAAAGGATGGTAAGAGTAAAGCAACTTCAGATATCACAAACTCTGGTTTTTAACAAGGCTGTATTGTGTCTTGCTGTATTTTTATTCACTCTACAGCCCCATAGCTGCAACCCCCTCCTGATTCCCCCCTTACACAGTCCCTCACCAACTCCCCATCTTCTTCTCCTCTGAGAGAATGGAGTCACCTCTGGGTAATCCCCCAAACCCTAGCACATCAAGTCTCTGCATGGTTAGGTACACCCTCTCCCAATAAGCCAGACAGCCAGCCTAGTTAGGGGAATAGGATCCACAGGCAGGCAACAGAGTCAAGGGCAGCCCCCACTCCAGTTGTTAGGGGACCAGTATGAAGACCAAGCTGTACATCTGCTACATAGTATGAGGGGCAAGGTTCAGCCCATGCATGCTCTTTGGTTGGTGTTTCAATCTCTGAGAGCCCCCACCAGCCAAGGCTAGTTGACTCGATTGGTCTTCCTGTCCCCTTCAGGGCCCTAAATCTTCCAACTCTTCCTTAAGAGTCCCTGAGCTCCATCCAGTCTTTGGCTGTGAGTCTCTGCATCTGTTTCAGTCAACTGCTGGGTGGAGCCTCTCAGAGGATGGTTATGCTAGGTTCCTATCTGCAAGCATAACAGAGTATCATTAATAGCATCAGGGATTGGTTCTTGTCCATGTGATATGTCTCAAGTTGGTCCAGCTATTGGTTGGACATTCCTTCAGTCTCTGCTTCATCTTTGTCCCTGCATTTCTTGAAGACAGGATAAGTTTTGGGTTGAAAGTTTTGTGTGTTGTATGGAGGGCAGGGGAGTCCTTTCTCCACTGGGACTCCTGCCTAGAAACAGGAAGTAGTCTCTTAAGGCTCCATATCCCCACTGCTATGAGTCTCAGCTAAGGTTAACTCCCATTGACTCCTGGGAGTCTTCCCCAACCCAGGGCTCTGGCACATCCTCAAGATGTACCCCAACCCCCAAACCCCAAACCTCATCAGCCATAGATTTCCACTAACTTCTCCTGGCCCTCTGGTCCTCTCTCCTATATCTTCTCTTTCAATACCTGATCCTGAAGACCACCGTTCCCTTCTCTCACCAAGTTCCCTCCCTCCATCTCCTCCTATGACTATTTTATTCCCCCTTCTAAGTGAGATTCAAGCATCCTCATTTCAGCCTTCCATCTTCTTTAGCTTCTTTGGGTCTGTGGAATGTAGCATGGGTATATCCACTTTAGAAGTGACTACATACCATGCATATATGTCATTTGGGGTCTGGATGATATCCTCAAGTTCCATCCATTTGCCTGCAAAATTCATGACGTCTTTGTTTTTAATAGCTAAATAATATTCCATTGTGTAGATGTACCACTTTTTAAAAGACATTCTTCAGTTGAACAATGTCTAAGTTCTTTTTCCAGTTTCTGGGTGTTATGAATTAAGCTTCTATGAACATAGTTAAGCAAGTATTCCTGTGGTATAGTAGGGCATCATTTGGGAATATCCCCAGAAGCGATATAGCTGCCTTTTCAAGGAGAAGTATCCCCGGTTCTCTGAAAAAGCACCATATTGGTTTCTGAAGTGATTACAAAAGTTTTCATTCCCACCAGTAAAGGAGATGTGTTCCCATCTCCACATCCTTGCCAGACTGTGCTATAGCTTGAGGTTTTAATCTTAGCCATTCTGACCTCTGTAAGATGTGTCATTTGGCCCTTCTGGTCTGAACTTGTGCCCTGAGCAGACCTTGGGCCCTGGTTGGGCACTCATTCACACAACACCCAGAGGAAGCCCATCACCCAGGTGCTCTAATGCTCCCAGGATCATAGGAACACAGAATCACAGGTGTGCTAACAGACCCAGGATCACAGGAACACAAGATCACAGAGGAAACTCAACTCCCAAAAGATCAGACACACCAGGACCACTGGAGCTCTGACACACTCAAGGCACAATTGAGGCACGAACATCTTCCCCAACACCCAGCATAACTGGGACCCACATAGGAATCAGGGAAATGCAAGCCATGACCCACCCAGAGGCATGGGTTCCTTACAGCCTGTATTTGTTTCCAGAGCAAACTCAGGGCTCTGCCCCCTCCCCCCCCACACACACACTACTGTAACAGTCAGAGAAAGCTTGACTCCCAGGAGCTCTGATACAACAGGACCTCAGGAGCTTGGTCACACAAGGACTTCAGTATCTCAGAAACAGCTGGACTCCCAGGAGCACTGTCATACTCAGGATCCCAGGATCATGGGATCCCAGAATTACAGAATCACAAAGATTCCTGGATTCTGAGGAGTTCTGATACAACCAGGATCAAAAGAAGAACAGGCTCCAGTCAGAGACAGATACAGCAGGCACTAAAGATAATCAGATGAAGAGAGGCAAACACAAGAATATGAAAAAAAAACAGAAACCAAGGCTCCTTGGCATCTTCAGAACCCAGTTCTCCCACTATAGCAAGTCCTGGATACCCCATCACACCTAAAAAGCAAGATTCAGAGTTAAAATCATATCTCATCATGATGATAGAGGGCTTTAAGAAGGACACAAATAGCATCCTTAAAGAAATACAGGACAACACAACGAAACAGGTAAAGAAATTGAAAAAAAATCAAGGATCTAAAAATGGAAATAGAAACAATAAAGAAACCACAAAAGGAGACAACCCTGGAGATAGAAAACCTAGGAAAAATATCAGGAACCATAGATGCAAGCATCATCAACAGAATACAACAAATTGAAGAGATAATCTCAGGTGCAGAAGATACCATAGAAAACATTGACATAACAGTCAAAGAAAATGCAAAATACAAAAATCTCCTAACCCAAAACATCCAGAAAATTCAGGACTCAATGAGAAGACCAAACCAAAGAATAATAGGTATAGAAGAGAGCAAAGATTCCCAACTTAAAGGACCAGTAAATATCTTCAATAAACCTATAGAAGAAAACTTCCCTAATGTAAAGAAAGAGATGAGCATGAACATACAAGAAGCCTACAGAATCCCAAATAGACTGGACTAGAAAAGAAATTCCTCCCATCACACAATAGTCAAAACACCAAATGCACAAAACAAAGAAAGAAGTTTAAAAGCAGTAAGGGAAAAGGGTCAAATAACATATAAAGGCAGACTTACCAGAATTACACCAGACTTTTCAACAGAGACAATGAAAGCTAGAAGATCCTGGACAGATGTCATTCGGAACCTAAGATAACACAAATGCTGGCCAAGACTACTATACCCAGCAGAATTATCAGTTAACATAAATGGAGAAACCAAAATATTCCTTGACAAAAACAAACTTACACAATATCTTTCCACAAATCCAGCCCTACAAAGGATAATAGATGGAAATCTCCAAAACAAGGAGATTCTTACACCATAGGAAACGCAAGAAAGTAATCTTCTTTCAACAAACTCAAAAGAAGAGAGCCACAAAAACATAACTGACAACAAAAATAACAGGAAACAACAATTGCTACTCGTTAATATCTCTTAGCATCAATGGACTCAATTCCCCAATAAAAAGACATAGACTAACAGACTGGATACAAAAACTGGACCCAACATTTTGCTGCTTACAGGAAATGCAACTCAGTGACACAAACAGACACTACCTCAGAGTAAAAGGCCAGAAAATTTTTTTCCAAGAAAATGGTTACAAGAAACAAGCTGGAATAGCCATTCTAATATTGAATAAAATTAATTTTCAGCCAAAAGTTATCAAAAAGGATAAGAAAGGGCAATTCATACTCAACAAAGGAAAAATCCACCAAGATGAACTCTCAATTCTGAATATATATGCTCCAAATACAAGGGCACCTATATTCATAAAAGAAACCTTGTACATATGGGGTCTCGAGCCCCTTCAAGCTCTTCCAGTTCTTTCTCTGATTCCTTCAACGGGGGTCCTATTCTCAGTTCAGTGGTTTGCTGCTGGCATTCGCCTCTGTATTTGCTGTATTCTGGCTGTGTCTCTCAGGAGCGATCTACATCCGGCTCCTGTCGGTCTGCACTTCTTTGCTTCATCCATCTTGTCTAATTGGGTGGCTGTATATGTATGGGCCACATGTGGGGCAGGCTCTGAATGGGTGTTCCTTCAGTCTCTGTTTTAATCTTTGCCTCTCTCTTCCCTGCCAAGGGTATTCTTATTCCCCTTTTAAAGAAGGAGTGAAGCATTCACATTTTGATCATCCGTCTTGAGTTTCATTTGTTCTAGGCATCTAGGGTAATTCAAGCATTTGGGCTAATAGCCACTTATCCATGAGTGCATACCATGTATGTCTTTCTGTGATTGGGTTAGCTCAGGATGATGTTTTCCAGTTCCAACCAATTGCCTACGAATTTCATAAAGTCGTTGTTTTTGATAGCTGAGTAATATTCCATTGTGTAGATGTACCACATTTTCTGTATCCATTCCTCTGTTGAAGGGCATCTGGGTTCTTTCCAGCTTCTGGCTATTATAAATAAGGCTGCAATGAACATAGTGGAGCACGTGTCTTTTTTATATGTTGGGGCATCTTTTGGGTATATGCCCAAGAGAGGTATAGCTGGATCCTCAGGCAGTTCAATGTCCAATTTTCTGAGGATCCTCCAGACTGATTTCCAGAATGGTTGTACCAGTCTGCAATCCCACCAACAATGGAGGAGTGTTCCTCTTTCTCCACATCCTCGCCAGCATCTGTTGTCCCCTGAGTTTTTGATCTTAGCCATTCTCACTGGTGTGAGGTGAAATCTCAGGGTTGTTTTGATTTGCATTTCCCTTATGACTAAAGATGTTGAACATTTCTTTAGGTGTTTCTCAGCCACTCGGCATTCCTCAGCTGTGAATTCTTTGTTTAGCTCTGAACCCCATTTTTTAATAGGGTTATTTGTTTCCCTGCGGTCTAACTTCTTGAGTTCTTTGTATATTTTGGATATAAGGCCTCTATCTGTTGTAGGATTGGTAAAGATCTTTTCCCAATCTGTTGGTTGCCGTTTTGTCCTAACCACAGTGTCCTTTGCCTTACAGAAGCTTTGCAGTTTTATGAGATCCCATTTGTCGATTCTTGATCTTAGAGCGTAAGCCATTGGTGTTTTGTTCAGGAAATTTTTTCCAGTGCCCATGTGTTCCAGATGCTTCCCTAGTTTTTCTTCTATTAGTTTGAGTGTGTCTGGTTTGATGTGGAGGTCCTTGATCCACTTGGACTTAAACTTTGTACAGGGTGATAAGCATGGATCGATCTGCATTCTTCTACATGTTGACCTCCAGTTGAACCAGCACCATTTGCTGAAAATGCTATCTTTTTTCCATTTGATAGTTTTGGCTCCTTTGTCAAAAAATCAAGTGACCATAGGTGTGTGGGTTCATTTCTGGGTCTTCAATTCTATTCCATTGATCTATCTGTCTGTCTCTGTACCAATACCATGCAGTTTTTATCACTATTGGTCTGTAATACTGCTTGAGTTCAGGGATAGTGATTCCCCCTGAAGTCCTTTTATTGTTGAGGATAGCTTTAGCTATCCTGGGTTTTTTGTTATTCCAGATGAATTTGCAAATTGTTCTGTCTAACTCTTTGAAGAATTGGATTGGTATTTTGATGGGGATTGCATTGAATCTGTAGATCGCTTTTGGTAAAATGGCCATTTTTACTATATTAATCCTGCCAATCCATGAGCATGGGAGATCTTTCCATCTTCTGAGGTCTTCTTCAATTTCCTTCTTCATTGTCCTGAAGTTCTTATTGTACAGATCTTTTACTTGCTTTGTTAAAGTCACACCGAGGTACTTTATATTATTTGGGTCTATTATGAAGGGTGTTGTTTCCCTAATTTCTTTCTCGGCTTGTTTCTCTTTTGTATAGAGGAAGGCAACTGATTTATTTGAGTTAATTTTATACCCAGCCACTTTGCTGAAGTTGTTTATCAGCTTTAGTAGTTCTCTGGTGGAACTTTTGGGATCACTTAAATATACTATCATATCATCTGCAAATAGTGATATTTTGACTTCTTCTTTTCCGATCTGTATCCCCTTGACCTCCTTTTGTTGTCTGATTGCTCTGGCTAGAACTTCAAGAACTATATTGAATAAGTAGGGAGAGAGTGGGCAGCCTTGTCTAGTCCCTGATTTTAGTGGGATTGTTTCAAGTTTCTCTCCATTTAGTTTAATGTTAGCAACTGGTTTGCTGTATATGGCTTTTACTATGTTCAGGTATGGGCCTTGAATTCCTATTCTTTCCAGGACTTTTATCATGAAGGGGTGTTGAATTTTGTCAAATGCTTTCTCAGCGTCTAATGAAATGATCATGTGGTTTTGTTCTTTCAGTTTGTTTATATAATGGATTACGTTGATGGTTTTCCGTATATTAAACCATCCCTGCATGCCTGGGATGAAGCCTACTTGGTCATGGTGGATGGTTGTTTTGATGTGCTCTTGGATTCGGTTTGCCAGAATTTTGTTGAGTATTTTTGCGTCGATATTCATAAGGGAAATTGGTCTGAAGTTCTCTTTCTTTGTTGGGACTTTGTGTGGTTTAGGTATAAGAGTAATTGTGGCTTCATAGAAGGAATTCGGTAGTGATCCATCTGTTTCAATTTTGTGGAATAGTTTGGATAATATTCGTATGAGGTCTTCTATGAAGGTTTGATAGAATTCTGCACTAAACCCGTCTGGACCTGGGCTCTTTTTGGTTGGGAGACCTTTAATGACTGCTTCTATTTCCTTAGGAGTTATGGGGTTGTTTAACTGGTTTATCTGTTCCTGATTTAACTTCGATACCTGGTATCTGTCTAGGAAATTGTCCATTTCCTGAAGATTTTCAAGTTTTGTTGAATATAGGTTTTTATAGTAAGATCTGATGATTTTTTGAATTTCCTCTGAATCTGTAGTTATGTCTCCCTTTTCATTTCTGATTTTGTTAATTTGGACGCACTCTCTGTGTCCTCTAGTTAGTCTGGCTAAGGGTTTATCTATCTTGTTGATTTTCTCAAAGAACCAACCTTTGGTTCTGTTGATTCTTTCTATGGTCCTTTTTGTTTCTACTTGGTTGATTTCCGCTCTGAGTTTGATTATTTCCTGCCTTCTACTCCTCCTGGGTGTATTTGCTTCTTTTTGTTCTAGAGCTTTTAGGTGTGCTGTCAAGCTGCTGACATATGCTCTTTCCTGTTTCTTTCTGCAGGCACTCAGAGCTATGAGTTTTTCTCTTAGCACAGCTTTCATTGTGTCCCATAAGTTTGGGTATGTTGTACCTTCATTTTCATTAAATTCTAAAAAGTTTTTAATTTCTTTCTTTATTTCTTCCTTGACCAGGTTATCATTGAGGAGAGCACTGTTCAATTTCCAAGTATATGTGGGCATTCTTCCTTGATTGTTGTTGAAGACCAGTTTTAGGCCGTGGTGGTCCGATAGCATGCATGGGATTATTTCTATCTTTCTGTACCTGTTGAGGCCCGTTTTTTGACCAATTATATGGTCAATTTTGGAGAAAGTACCATGAGGAGCTGAGAAGAAGGTATATCCTTTTGCTTTAGGATAGAATGTTCTATAAATATCCGTTAAGTCCATTTGGCTCATGACTTCTCTTAGTCTGTCTACATCTCTGTTTAATTTCTGTTTCCATGATCTGTCCATTGATGAGAGTGGGGTGTTGAAATCTCCCACTATTATTGTGTGAGGTGCAATGTGTGTTTTGAGCTTTAGTAAGGTTTCTTTTACATATGTAGGTGCCCTTGTATTTGGGGCATAGATATTTAGGATTGAGAGTTCATCTTGGTGGATTTTTCCTTTGATGAATATGAAGTGTCCTTCCTTATCTTTTTTGATGACTTTTAGTTGAATATTAGAATGGCTACTCCAGCTTGCTTCTTCTGACCATTTGCTTGGAAAATTGTTTTCCAGCCTTTCACTCTGAGGTAATGTCTGTCTTTGTCTCTGAGGTGTGTTTCCTGTAGGCAGCAGAATGCAGGGTCCTCATTGCGTATCCAGTTTGTTAATCTATGTCTTTTTATTGGGGAGTTGAGGCCATTGATGTTGAGAGATATTAAGGAATAGTGATTATTGCTTCCCGTTATATTCATATTTGGATGTGAGGTTATGTTTGTGTGCTTTCATTCCCTTTGTTTTGTTGCCAAGACGATTAGTTTCTTGCTTCTTCTAGGGTATAGCTTGCCTCCTTATGTTGGGCTTTACCATTTATTATCCTTTGTAGTGCTGGATTTGTAGAAAGATATTGTGTAAATTTGGTTTTGTCATGGAATATCTTGGTTTCTCCATCTATGTTAATTGAGAGTTTTGCAGGATACAGTAACCTGGGCTGGCATTTGTGTTCTCTTAGGGTCTGCATGACATCAGTCCAGGATCTTCTGGCCTTCATAGTTTCTGGCGAGAAGTCTGGTGTGATTCTGATAGGTCTGCCTTTATATGTTACTTGACCTTTTTCCCTTACTGCTTTTAATATTCTTTCTTTATTTTGTGCGTTTGGTGTTTTGACTATTATGTGACGGGAGGTGTTTCTTTTCTGGTCCAATCTATTTGGAGTTCTGTAGGCTTCTTGTATGCCTATGGGTATCTCTTTTTTTAGGTTAGGGAAGTTTTCTTCTATGATTTTGTTGAAGATATTTACTGGTCCTTTGAGCTGGGAGTCTTCACTCTCTTCTATACCTATTATCCTTAGGTTTGATCTTCTCATTGAGTCCTGGATTTCCTGTATGTTTTGGACCAGTAGCTTTTTCCGCTTTACATTATCTTTGACAGTTGAGTCAATGATGTACAACAATGCCAAGCAACCAGAGCTTCCAGGGACTAAGCCACTACCTAAAGACTATACATGGACTGACCCTGGACCCTGACCTCATAGGTAGCAATGAATATCCTAGTAAGAGCACCAGTGGAAGGGGAAGCCCTGGGTCCTGCTAAGACTGAACCCCCAGTGAACTAGACTGGTGGGGGGAGGGCGGCAATGGGGGGATGGTTGGGAGGGGGATGTTTGCCCGGATACCGGGAAAGGGAATAACACTCGAAATGTATATAAGAAATACTCAAGTTAATAAAAAATAAAATAAAATAAAATAAAATAAAGAAACCTTACTAAAATTCAAAGTATATATTGCACCATACACAATAATACTGGGAGACTTCAACACCCCTCTCTCATCAATGGACAGATCATGGGAACAGAAACTGAACAGAGACATAGTGAAACAGAAATTATGAACCAAATAGATTTGACAGATATCTGTAGAACATTTCATCCTAAAACAAAAGAATATACCTTCTTTTCAGTACCTTATGATACCATCTCCAAAATTGACCATATAACCAGTCACAAAACAGGCCTCAACAGGTACAAGAAGATTGAAATAACCCCATGCATCTTATCAGATCACCATGGAATAAGGCTGGTCTTCAATAACAACCAAAACAACAGAAAGCCCACATACACATGGAAGCTGAACAATGTTCTACTCAATGATAACTTGATCAAGGAAGAAATAAGGAAATTAAAGACTTTTTCAAATTTAATGAAAATGAAGGCACAACATACCCAAACTTAGGGGACACAATGAAAGAAGTGCTAAGAGGAAAACTCATATCTCTGAGTGCCTCCAAAAAGAAACTGGAGAGAGCAAACACTAACAGCTTGACAGCACACCTGAAATCTCTAGAACAAAAAGAAGCAAATGCACCCAAGAGGAGTAGAAGGCAGGAAATAATCAAACTCAGGGTTAAAATCAACCAAGTAAAAACAAAAAGAATTATACAAAGAATCAACACAACCAGGAACTGGTTCTTTGAAAGAATTAATGAGATAGATAAGCCCTTAGCCAGACTAACCAGAGGGCACAGGACAGTATCCAAATTAATAAAATCAGAAATGAAAAGGGAGAAATAACAACAGAAACTGAGGAAATACAAAAAAATCATCAGATCCTAATACAAAAGCCTAGACTCAACTGGAAAATCTGGATGAAATGGAAAATTTTCTAGAGAGATGCCAGGTGCCAATGTTAAATCAGGATCAGATAAACCATCTAAAGAGTCCCATAACTCCTAAAGAAGTAGAAACAGTCACTAAAAGTCTCCCAACCAAAAAGAGCTCAGGACCAGATGGGTTTAGTGCAGAATTCTATCATATATTCAAAGAAGACCTAATACCAATACTCTTCAAACTATTCCACAAAATAGAAACAGAAGGAGCATTACCCAATTCTTTATATGAAACCACAATTATGCTTATACCTAAACCACACAAAGACCCAACAAGAAAACTTCAGACAAATTTCCCCTATAAATATCAATGCAAAAATAATCAATAAAATTTCACAGACCAAATCCAAGAATATATCAAAATTATCACCCATCATGATCAAGTAGGCTTCATCCCAGGGATGCAGGAATGGTTCAATATACAAAAACCTTTCAACATAATTCAGTATATAAACAACCTCAAAGAAAAAAACCATATAATCATCTCATTAGATGCTGAGAAAGCATTTGACAAAATTCATCACCCCTTCATGTTAAAAATCTTGGAAAGATCAGCAATTCAAAGCCCATACCTAAACATAGTAAAAGCAATATATAGCAAACCAATAGCCAACATCAAACTCAGTGGAGAGAAACTTGAAGCAATCCCACTAAAATCAGTACTAGACAAGGCTGCCCACTTTCTCCCTACTTATTCTATATTGTACTCAAAGACCTAGCCAGAGCAATTAGACAACAAAAAGAAGTCAATGGGATACAAACTGGAAAGGAAGAAGTCAAAATATAACTATTTGCAGATGATATGATAGTATACTTAAGTGACCCCAAAAATTCCACCAGAGAACTCCTACAGTTGATAAACAACTTCATCAAAATGGCTGGATATAAAATCAACTCAAACAAACCAGTAGTCTTCCTCTACTCAAAGGAAAAACTTCAAGCAGAGAAAGAAATTAGGGAAAGGACACCTTTTACAATAGTCACAAATAATATAAAATACCTTGGTGTGACTCTAACTAAGAAAGTGAAAGATCTGTATGACAAGAACTACAAGTCTCTGAAGAAAGAAATTGAAGATCTCAGAAAATGGAAAGATCTCCCATGCTCATGGATTGGCAGGATTAATATAGCAAAAATTGCCATGTTGCCAAAAGCAATCTACAAATTCAATGCAATCCCCATCAAAATTCCAACTCAATTCTTCACAGAGTTAGAAAGAGCAATTCTCAAATTTATTTGGAATAACAAAAATCCCAGGGTAGCAAAAACTATTCTCAATAATAAAAGAACTTCTTGGGGAATCACCATCCCTGACCTCAAGCTGTATTACAGAGCAATCATGGTTTTAAAAAATGCATAGTATTGGTACAGAGACAGGCAGATAGATTAATGGAATATAATTGAAGAACCAGAAATGAAGCCACACAGAGTTAGATGCTCTCAACCAACCATTGGACTGAAAACAAGGCCCCCAAATGAGAAGTTAGAAAAGGACTGAAGGAGCTGAAGGGGTTTTCAACCCCATAAGAAGAACAACAATACCAATGAACCACCCCCCGCCCCCAGAGCTCCCAGAGACTAAAGAGTACACATGAAGTACCCATGGCTCCAGTCACATATGTAGCAGAGGATGGACTTATTAGGCAACAATGAGAGGAGATGCCCTTGACTCTGTGAAGGTTCTATGCCCCTGTGTAGGGGAATGCCAGGGTGGGGAGATGGGAGGGAATGGGTGGATTGGGGAACACTCTCATAGAGGCAAGGGGAGGGGGAAGGGATAGGGGGATTCCAGAGGGGAAATCAGAAAAGGGGATAACACCTGAAATGTAAGTGAAGAAAATACCCCTGCCCCAAGGATAAAGATGTGTCATTCAATTTGCATTTCCCTGATAACTAAGGACCTTGAACATTTCAATAAGTACTTTTCAGCCATTGGTGATTTATCTGCTGGGAATTCTCTGTTTATGGATTGTTAGTGTCTAATGTCTTGAGTTCTTTATAAAAGTTGGATATTAGCCCTCTGTAAGATGTAGGGTTGGTGAAGATTCTTTTCCCAATCTGTAGGTTGCTGTTTTGTCCTATTGACAGCGTCCTTTGCCTTACAGAAGATTTTCTGTTTCATGAGGTCCCATTTATTAATTGTTGATCTTAGAGCCTGAGCTATCGATGTTCTGTTTAGGAAGTTGTCTCCTATACCAGTAAGTTCAAGGCTATTCCCCACTTTCTGTTCCATTAGATTTAGTGTATGTATATGGTTATATATTGAAGTCTTTAAACTGCTTGGAGTTTTGTGTAGGGTAATAAATATGGATCTATTTGCATTCTTCTACATGCAGACATCCAGTTAGACCAGTACCATTTGTTGAAGATGCCCTCTTTATTGCCCTTTTTGTCAAAAATCAAGTGTTTGTAGGTCTGTAGGTTTATTTCAGGATCGTCCACTCAATTCCATTGGTCGACCTATCTGTTCCTATATCAACACTATGCAGTTTTTATTGCTATTGCTCTGTTCTACAGAGTGAGATCAGGGATGGTGATACTTCTGGAAGTTCTTTTATTGTTTGGGATTGTTTTAGCTACCCTGAGTTTTCTGTCTTTTTCCATATGAAGTTAAGAATTGTTCTGTTAAGGTCTATAAAGAATTGTTTTAGTATGTTAAGGAGAATTACATTGAATATGTAGATTGCTTTTGGTAAGATGGCCATTTTCACCATGTTAATCCTACTGATCCATCAAAATGGGAGATCATGAAATGAAAATAGAGACAGAAGGACAGACAATGAGGACATTCAAAGAATCATTAGGTCTTACTTTAAAAGCAAAATTGGAAAATCTTAACAAAATGAATGATTTTCTATACAGATACCACTTCCAAAGTTAACTCAAGATCAGGTAAACTATTTAAACAGACCTATAATCCCTAAGGAAATAGAAGCAGTCATTAAAAGTCTTTGAACCAAAAAAAAAAAAAAAATGACCAGGGCCAGATGGCTTTAGAACAGAATTTTACCAGACATTCAAAGAAAAGCTAATACCAATATTCCCCAAACTATTCAAAAAGTAGAAACAGAAAGAACACTGCCAAATTCACTCTATAAGGCCACAGTCATCCTGACACCTGAACTACACAGACTCAACCAAGAAAGAAAATTTCATAACAATTTCTCTTATGAACAATGATGCAAAAATACTCAATGAAATACTCTCAAACCAAGTTCAGGAATACATCAAAAACATCATCCACTATGATCAAGTAGGTTTCATCCAGGGGATGCAGGGATAGTGCCGTAAATGAAAATTCACCAACATAATCCACAATATAAACAAACAGAAAGAGAAAACCACACAGTCATCTCATTAGATGCTGGAAAAGTCTTTGTCAAAGTCTAACAGCCATTCATATTAAACATCTTAGAGAAATCAGGGATGCAAGGTGATATATAAACACAATAAAAGCAATAAGCAGCAAGCCAATAGCAAACACCAAATTAACAGGAGAGAAACTTAAAAGCAATCCACTAAAATCAGGGATAAGACAAGGCTGCCCACTCTCTATATATCTATTTAATACTGTACTTGAGGTTCTAACTAGAGCAATAAGACAACTAAAGGAGATCAAGGGATACAAATTGGAAAGGAAGAAGTCAAGGTATCACTATTTGCAGATGATAAGATAGAGTATATAAGCGACCCCAAAAATTCCATGAGAGAACTCCTACAGCTGATAAGCATCTTCAGCAAAGTAGCTGGATACAAAGCTATTTTTTATGAAGTCCTTTTAAATTCTTACAAGACTTTTTCTGTTCCTTGTTATCTTGAAATGGAAAATTCAAGGCCTTGCATCTTTGTTCAGAAGAGTCTTGACTATGAAGCTTTTGAATTATTTGTAAACAACTAGATTTGCATATTCTTTCAATATATGTAACTTCATTCTTGCTCTCCCCTCCAGGATGCAAATTTTCCTTTTCAAGAAAACTTACAAGAACTTTTGCATTTGTTTCCTGTCCTACCTAAAACACTTCACAAACACTCACTCATAAGAACCTGAGGTATGAGTATTTTTAATCACTAGTATTGCAAACAACAAAAGAATCTAGACAGGAGAAGGTTAAGTAAAATGCCCAAGGTCACACTGCTTGTAATGGGCAGAGCTGGGGCTTGAATCCAGGTCACCTCAGCTCTTCACCAGAGCGCTATGCCCAGAACACAATAACCAGCCTGTTTAATACCATGCGATCAGCTTTGCAAATGCCAGGGATACAGGTATACTACAACTTTTCCTAAATAAAAATGAAGAATATACCTACTTACTGCCTTCCACAATACAAACTTATAAAAATATCCACAATTCAAAATGTCACAAGAAAGCAATACAAATGAGTATGACATTATATATAGGACAGAGCAATTACTATATGTTGCATACATTTTTAAAAAAGAGTTAGAAAAAAAAGAGTTAGAATTTAAATGTGTAGATAAAATCCTTGGCATTTGGGTCCTGAATCGATCCCAACTCCTTTCACTTTATAAAGATGTGTAACGCCAGACCTATTCTGAAGCTGTGTGTAAAATTCTATGTGCTGCAGTGAGATTAATATTTTTTAAAAGAGTGATTTTATAGAAAGTTGGCACCAGAAAATAGAGTTCAGTTTCATTATTTTGACATATAAAATTTTATTGAGGCCGCAGTGTATTCTTTTTTGGAAAAAAATCATTAGCACATGGTGAAATACACAATTTATTGGCAAAGTCACAATAGCACCTTTTCTGTGTAAATTTCTCCCAGACCATCCAAAATGTATTTGTGCCGACTTCTAAATGCAGCTAACTGATGAGTAGATTAACATGAATAAAGTTTCTCATGCCAGTTTTTAACTTTCTAGTTCTTAAATAACATCACTCACCATTTAGCCACACAGGGCCCGTTTTCTTTTTTGAAATTCCTCTACACATGCTTTGCAGTCAACACTTCTCTTTCAATGACCTTGTTCCACATCCTTTATTAAGACAACCTCTGTGTAGGAACTCTCTGGGTACTTTCCTACCTTCCAAGGCCAATCCCCCTAGAAGAAGGTCCACTGTACTTTCCCTCTGTCAATACTAACAGCATGATAGAGGTGTTGATGGTTTTCAAACACTAAATTTGAACAAGTCTTAAAATAACTGACCTGTATTTGATTTTGGCAGAGTGAGTCATTTACAGCTTACCTCTCTCATGTGGTGTTAACTCACTGTAAAACTCAAGGATCTTCAGGGTTGAGAAGCAAGCACAGGAAAAGATTTTCACCTACAGGGCAAATCACTATATACTCTAAGGATGTCTCCCTTTGAGGAAGCACGAGAGTTTCGACATACATTTTATTTACATGTCCAAGTTATAGTAAATTATGCCTTCTATTCATGGCCTTCTTCAGGGTTTAACCCCAGGAAGTCTTCCTGCCTCTTTCCTCCACATATACTCTTAGAACACACCAAATCTAGCATGATACCATATCCAGTGCCTGATCTTAGTATACCTACTCCTGCCTACACTTAGAGCCAGGCTCCAAACTTCCAGCAGAACCTTCCCTGACTGCTCACCCACAGGCCCCTTCCTCAACACATCCATTCTCTCCATACAGCCAGATCTAAGGACACACTGCAGGCTTGGACCAGGATGCACACTCTATTCACCATGTCAGTTCTCTATCTACCTGGCTTCATTCTGCCATTTCCAACCATTAGACCCAACTATGACCTGTCCATGGATGAGGATGAGGATGGCTGGAGGAACAAGATAATGTATGTCTACTGTCTCTAGCAAAAGTTCTCTCCTATAATTAGATGCTATCATTCCCTTCCCTTTCAGGCATCCCAAGTATAAATCAAAAATCTTAAAACTCCTTTATCCCAATATATGTAAAAAAAATATGAACATTGAGGAAAAATGTTCTATAGATTTCTTAATAGGAAACTGTACACAGTAGCAATGTAAGTAGTAGACTTAAGCTCCCACCTAAGCCCTGGGAAGTTACTTTTCTCTCCATCAGTAAACCAAAATGCCTCATTGAGTGCATTTGAACCAAACATGTCAGGCAACATGATGCAAGTAAATATTTCTCAGCATAGAAGGAATAAGGGAATTCCTAATAAATCAACATCTCTTACTTGAATTCTTGAAAAAAAATTAAAACATTTTTTTAAGATTTGTTTGTTTATTTTATGCATATGAGTACACTGTAGCTGTCTTAGACACCACAAGAGGGCACTGAATCCCACTACAGAAGGTTGCGAGTCATCATGTGGTTGCTGGGAATTGAACTGAGGACCTCTGGAGGAGCAATCAGTGTTCTTAACCGCTGAGCCATGTCTCCAGCCCAAAACACTTTACTGTAAAACTCATAAGGTGTTGAGATCTGCGATGAACTTTTCTTTCCTTTTAGTTTCATAGAACAGCAAAAGAGGAAGGAGTTATTCCATCGTAAAATCATTTTGGAGTCTTTGTTTTTGCAGGTCTCTGCTCACCGCCTAGTCATGGATTCATTTTAAAACAGCAATCCATTACACCTGTAAATCTGATTCTTAGGTATTCTCACCTCAAATCACCTTGCTTCAAGCCTGAGATTTCTTCTCCCATCCAGAGCTGTTTTTACTTTAGGCCTCTAAGTCTTTCAGGTCAGAATCTGGGCCATTTTCAATCTCACTACAATGTCTAGTTTGCCATTAGTCGCTAAGACTGGTAATTATCCTTAGTACACTGTGACCTCATTCTGACCAGGACCTGCCAGGTCAGCAGATCTCGGACCAGGGAGCCAGATCCCCAGAGCTCCCAGGGTACTGTGGTGTGTGTAGAGAGCAGGGTTAGCCTGGCTCAGCCTGATCTTGGCATGTGGTCACAGGCATGTCGGGAAATGGTACCCTGAAATCTCTGTTGGCTATTGTGTGCACACTGAGCTGGATGAAGGATGCTGATGACTAAATCCAGCAGGACTGGGTGTAACTAGACAGCCACACCCATGCAGACAGTGACCAGGATAAACACCATAGCCAGCATCATAGGCATGAATGTCCCTCTATGCCAAATCATTCTTTGCTTCTGTCGGAAAATGAGCCAGACAGGGCGTGGTCCACACTCTGAATCACAGAGGCCTTGTTTTAGATGGTTTTATGGGGATGTGGTCATGGCACAGCAACTTTTTAAAGCTCTGTGACCTTAACAGGAGATACCAACCTGATCGTTATTGCTGTTACTCCTGTAAAAGAGGCATCTTAAATTTTTTTGTTTTATGTATTTTTATTAACAGTTTTATTGAGATATAGTGCATGGGTCATACAGCTCACCCTTTAACACATTGAACTTAATGATGTCAGAGGGTTTTCTTGATCCTTCCAATGGGACTGGTTCCTTTCATCTTCTACATTCCAGTGGTGAACCAAGACAAAGGACCAAAACACTGTGAAAAAATGATGACGTTCACTGAACGGTGATAGTTTTAATTGTTAACTTGACACAACCTGAAATTACCTAGGAAGAGAGTCTCAAAGAGGAATGATCTAGACCAGATTGGTCCAGTGGTATTTCTGTGGGGCCTGTCACTAGTACCTCAAAGGATGTGGGAAGACCTAGGCTGAATATGGGCAGAACAGTTCCCTGGCTCGTGGCCCTAAGCTGTGTAACAAAATAAACCAGCTGATCACTAACAATGCATTCGTTCTCCTTATGCTCCTGACTGTGGGTATGATGGAACTGGTGCTTCAAGGCACCAGGGACTGTCTCGACTTCCATAAAATAATCAACCGTAGCCTGAAATACTGAGATAAAATAAACCCTTTTCCCCAATGCTTTTTTTGGAGCATTAAAAACAAAATAAAACACAGCTACAGATATGAAAGTATGATATGAACATTATTTAACTCTTAGCAAAAAAAATGTGATCCTACAAATAGGTCCTACTACAGAATTAATTCCAGTATAAAATTATGTAAACAAATTTAAGTTCCATGTATTTTGGCTATTTTTAATCAAAGATCTCAGTTCAGTTGCTTAATGCTTACTCAGATTTCTTAAACTTTGCCCATACAAAATCAACTTAATAGCCAAGGAAAATATAAACGTTTACCATTCTCCAGATGCTAGGAATATACTTTCGGAGCTAGCTGTGGAAGAAAGGGTGGCCCAGTATCAGCAAACATCAGCTGGATTCTTCGTATGTATAAAGATTCGCCGTGCTTCTTGAGAAGTGAAGGTACGAAATGATTGTTTCCCTGGCACAATGCAATTACTTGCTGGTGGTCAAAATAAGCCAAGTAAATAAGGCTAATTTAAATCCCAGATAGGAAATAACCTGTGCTACTCTGTGTAGAAAATGTTGCTGAACTGAACGATCAGACAGCTCTAACTTTACCATGAACCTCCTCCAACGTTAGGACACATTTGAATGAGCACAGGGCTTTTGAAGATCCCATGTGATACGAAATATTTCAGCTATGCTTGTTTCCATATTAATTTTTGTTACTTGTGACAGACTGGTGAAAGTAAGTGGGGAAATCTGTACGGAATGCAGTGCTTGGCAAACACTATCATAATTACCTTTAGATCCTAAGTCAGGAGTGGGAGGCGCCCAGAAGGAATAGAGAACCAAGGACTTGTGTGAATCAGGCAAAGTTGAAAACTGTGCCTGAACTTCCAGAATGAATTAGAGGCATCTGAAGGAAGCATTGAGGTAAAATGTCAGGTTGCAGGAAGCCTGCACACTTCTATAAAGTCAATGGAGGAGACTGCAATTGTACTATATTTTTTTTATCCTTCCCCTAAAGCAACATACAGCGTAAAGTCCTGTTGTGAGATAAAGCAGAAGGGAGCGTTAGTGGGTAGCATTTACTCAATTTTGTAATCTGAGTTGTTCCCACATGTTCAAGATATAAACATAAAGTTATTGAACGTTAGGATGAGAGACATATGATACAGCAACCCATGCTGTTTCCACCCGTAGGTACAATATACAGGAACTCAAGGCCAGGAATACCAAAATATGATGAAACAATAAAGAAAAATGACCTTTCTGTATGTGTTGTATTTGTTTTAAAATATGCTTTATTTAATTGTACATTTCCATAATTTATGTGTCACAGTGTGCACTTGTGCATGCTGGTCTGCATGAATCTGAGTGCTTGTAGGAATGGATGCTAAATGTAGACATCAAAGTGTCTTCCTCAAAATTTCCTTGCCTTGTCCTTTGAGACAAAGTCTCTAACAGAACTTGAAACTCATTGATTTAGTCAGGTCAACTGGCTAATAAACTCCAGGATTCTCCTGCCTATATCCTAGCCAGCACTGGGGTTCCAGATGCACCAGGCTAAGGCTATCTTTTAAATGGATGCTGAAGATTCAAACTCAGGTCATTATGCTGTCTATCAGATACTTTCCTGCCTAAGCTATCCTCCCAACCTCCACTTTACTTTTTTATTGGATATTTTATTTATTTACATTTCAAATGTTATCCTCTTTCCTGAGTTTCCCTCCAGAAATCCCCTATCCCTTTGCCCCTCTTCCTGCTCTATGAGAGTGCTCCCCCACTCACCCACCCACTCCTGCCTCCTTGCCCTGGCACTCACAGGACCAAGGGCTTCTTCTCCCATTGATGTCCAACAAAGCCATCCTCTGCTACATATGTAGCTGGAGCCATGAGTGCTCCATGTGTACTCTTTAGTTGGTGGTTTAGTCCCTGGGAGCTGTGGGGTGTCTGGTTAGTTGATATTGTTGTTCTTCCTATGGGATTGCAAAACGCTTCATCTCCTTCAGTCCTTTTTCTAACATCTCCATTGGAAACCCTGTGCTCAGTCCAATGGTCAACTACAAGCATCCACCTCTGTATTTGTCAGACTCTGGCAGAGTCTCTCAGAAAACAGCTATATCAGGCTTCTGTCAGCAAGCACTCTTCTTGGTATCAGTAATAGTGTCTGGGTTTGGTAATTGTATACGGGATGGAACCCCAGGTGGGGAAGTCTCTGGATGGCCTTTCTTTCAGTCTCTGCTCCACACTTCATCTCTGTATTTCCTCCTGTGAGTATTTTGCTCCCCCTTCTAAGAAGAACTGAAGCATCCACACTTTGGTCTTCCTTCTTCTTGAGCTTCATGTGGTCTCTGAATTGTATCTTGGATATTCTGAGCTTTTGGGCTAAAATCCACATATCAGTGAGTGCATACCATGTGTGTTCTTTTGTGATTCAGTTACCTCACTCAGGATGATTTTTCTAGTTCCATCCATTTGCCTAAGAATTTCATGAAGTCATTGTTTTTAATAGATAGGTAGTACTTCATTGTGTAAATGTACCATATTTTCCAAATCCATTCCTCTGTTGAAGGACATCTGGGTTCTTTCCAACTTCTGGCTATTCTAAATAAGGCTGCTATGAACATAGTAGAGCACATGTCCTTATTATATGTTGGAGCATCTTTTGGGTATATGCCCAGGAGTGGTATAGCTGGGTCCTTAGGTAACACTATGTCCAATTTTCTGAGGAATTGCTAGACTGATTTCCAGAGTGGTTGTAGCAGCTCACAATCCCACCAACAATGGAGGAGTGTTCCTCTTTCTCCACATCCTTGCCAGCATCTGCCGTCACCTGAGTTTTTGATCTTAGCCATTCTGACTGGTGTGAGATAAAATCTCAGGGTTGGTTTGATTTGCATTTCCCTGATGACTAAGGATGTTGAACATTTCTATAGGTGCTTCACAGCCATTTGATATTCCTCAGTTGAGAATTCTTTGTTTATCTCTATACCCCATTTTTAATAAGGCTGTTTGGTTCTCTGGACTCTAATCTCTTGAATTCTTTATATATATATATATATATATATATATATATATATATATATATATATATATATATATATATATATATATATATATATATTGGATGTTAGCCCTGTATCAGATGTTGGATTAGTAAAAATCTTTTCCCAATCTGTTGGTTGCCATTTTGTCCTAATGACAGTGTCTTTTGCCTTTCAGAAGCTTTGCAATTTTATGAGGTCCCATTTGTCAATTCTTGATCTTAGAGCATGAGCCATTGGTGTTCTGTTCAGGAAAATTTCCCTGGTGCCTATGTGTTCAGGACTCTTCCCTACTTTCTCTTCTATTGGTGTCAGTTTTTATGTGGAGGACTTGAGCTTTGTACAAGGAGAAAAGAATGAATAGGTTTGCAATTTTCATTTTATACTAATTGTTTGTCTCCCAAGCCAATGAGAATCTTGGGAATCTAACAGAGAATCTGTCCTGAGCAAGTGTCAGGCTCCAATATAACACTACTGTTATCTGCAAGACACTGGACATGTTGATGTGACACACATCTCCTGCTCTTATAAAGAGGACTGTACAGTGAGGAAGACAGACAAAGGACACCTATCCTTTAATGCATGATGGTGATGAATATCACACACATGCACATAGGCACACACAGGTACACACACACACACACACACACACACACACACACACACTCAGAATCTTACTGGAAGGTGTGAAAATGAGGCAAAGGAGGACAACATCCCTAGGGAATCAACATTTAAACCAGGGTTTGAACTATAATATTCAGGCCATACCAAAAAAGATGGAAAAAGAAGTAAGCATTACAGAAGAAAGGCTGACGTTGTGGCCCTGTGTAGAAGCAGCTTTGTTGAGGGACAGCAATAGGAAGTGTGAGGAGCTGACATGGGGCAGGGACAGACTAGGTATGATTCCTTGGATGCTCTAAAGAGAAGGAGCCAATGCTGAGAGGTTGAAAAGGAAGCCAATGATGCACACATTCGTGTATGATGTATGATGACTTGATCTTCTGAGAAACTAAACTGGGTGTCTGGGGCCAGATAGACAAAGAGCCTTGTTAGGAAGGTATTGCTGTGTGTTTAATGTGGCAAGGGAGTTCTTTGATTAAGTTGCTGGTGATAGAGGAAGAGAAATGTCTGAATGGTATCTTTTCTGAATCTAGTACTAGCAAGATGTGCTTTGAAAGTAAACTTGTTCCTGGAAATACCCATGTGTCTGCCTTTCTTGTGCACATAAATCAACTGCATTTCCTAGATTTCTTTGAAGTTAGATGGGGTCGTATGACTGAATTCTGGAAAATATATGTTTGCATGCTATCCTAACATTTCCATATTAGTCCTAGAAATTTCTTGTATTTGGACTGAGAATGTGTCTTATAAGTTAAAATACATGGCACACATATGTAGGGACTATCCCAGGATCCACATAAAAGCCAAGTGGGCATGATAGCCTACCTGTAATTACATGGCTCCCTTGTAGACTAGTTGTGTAACCATGCTCTGAGTGCACTTGAATGTCCTATCCTCAGTGAATAAGGTAAGTTAGACATGATGTCAACTTCAGGCCACCTTGTGCATGAACACACATATGCACATTCAACCACATATACACCTGCTTCCACACACATATAAGCAGTATGTGCAGTAACACCACACTTCTGCATTCATCATCTTTAAATCCCTATACTGAAACACCCAAGGAAGCTGATTTATAGTAGGAAAGAGATTGTGTACTTCACAGTTCTGGAAACTTAAAGCCCCAACTTTAGTTGGAGTGACATCAGGGAAGATTAGAGGATGGTATCATACCATGCTGGTGATTGTGTGTGCCAACAAGCAGTCAGTCGGAACCAAAGTGGAGGGAAAGAACATAAGGCTGGGCTCATTCCTTCTGACAACAGTGATCCTGTAAGAACTCAAGAAATCACACAAGGAATACCAAAATGTCCATACAAACCACCCCTGAAGACCCACCCTAATGAACTAAAGACCTTCCAGAAGGTCCAACCTCCTAGATTCCTCCAGCTCCCAGAAGTACCAACCTAGTGACCAGACCTTCAGCATATGGATCCTTAGGAAGCACCACCTTCTACAGCCTTGATGCTCCACCAAGATGGTGCTCCACCAAGATGGTGCTCCACCAAGATGGTGCTCCACCAAGATAGTGCTCCCTGGAGCACAGCCATGACTCACATGAATGACACATACAAACCAGGAGAGAGGAATAGACCCTGTAAAAAACAAAGCACATAGTGGGAAAAAATTTCTAGAATAGCCTTGAAAGCTCTTCAACATTTTCAAATTTGAGTGTAGAACAAGGTGCTCAAAACTAAGCAGAGCAGATGGCACCAGCAGGGCAGGAACACATGGTGGATTAAGCTCAGGATGCACACAGTAACAACAGACTGTGTGGCTTAAATGATAGAGATGTGGTTTCTTCATGGCGTTGGGGGCTAGAACATCTAAAAACCAATGTCCTAGTGAGAAAGTTTTAATTTTGAGGCTTCTTCCCTTGGGATGTAAACAGACACATATTGTTTTACACACTGTGACCTCTGCTTTGGGTGTAAAAGATGAAGAGTAAACTCTGTGGTGTCTTGTCTTCAAAGGCATTGATCCCACCTGAAACCCCACAGCCTCATGACCCCATCTAACCCTACTTACCTCTCAAATGCCCACACTTCTGTCACATTAGAGTTGGAGATTAACATAGGATCTCAGGAAGAGAGGGTACTGTGGTCCATAATATTAGGCAAAGGAAAATGTTCTTTAACAAAAAGACCAAGGATGCCATAAGCAGAATCCTAACAGAGAGCATATCAGGAAACAATGTCAGAAGTTTGGCAGAGAAAGAAAGAGAGGTGGAATGGAATGGCTGTGAGTCCAGTGAAGAATTTCCATTTCACTTTTTTTTTATTCTTACTAATCTTCTCTCATACAATATATCCCAATAACAGCTTCCCCTACCTCCACTCTGTTTCATTTTTAAAATACGGTATAAAACATTCAAGTGAACCATTGATGAGTAGGAGATAGGAAATAATGGATTTACCCTATGGAAATGCATAAAATCTGCAGATGTATATATGTTCTCCAAGCCAAGAAGAATGTGTTACCATACCAAAAAAAAAAAAAAAAAAACAAAAACAAAAACAAAAAAAAAAAAAACCAACTCAAGAATGAAAAAAAAACTCAGAAGTGGGGACAGTGAATCAGGCGTTGATAGCATTTATTGATTTTACTGAAGACCCTGAGTTTGCTTCCCAGCCACCAGCACAGTGACCCACAGTTACTTCTGACACCTGCTCTAGGAGGGCAAGTGCCCTCTTCTGGCCTTTTCATGTATCTGCACTCACCTGCACATACTCACAAGGAGAAACAAACCCATACATATAAGTAAAAGTAATATTTTAAAAGGAAAAGCAAGAGAGGGAGAGAGAGAGAGAGAGAGAGAGAGAGAGAGAGAGAGAGAGAGAGAGAGAGAGAGAGAGAGAGAGAGAGAGTCAGTCAGTCGGGGGATACAGGCCAGTGAGAAAGTGTGCTTTCTGCTCTTTAGATGTGCTTGGTTCCCAGATCCACATGATAGTTCACAAACATCTACAACTGCAGTCACAGAAGATCGGATGCCTTCTTCTGATGTCCATGGGCTAAGAAGCATGCATACACTTCATATGCATACACTTAGGGACCCACACATACACACAAAATAAGAGAAAATATATTTTAAAAGGTATCTCTTAAGCATTTTACATGGATGGAATCTCGAAATATTTAAAGAAAACATTTTAGTTGTATCTGAAATTTTATTTTTTAAAGCTACTGCTGAGGATCAAAAAGTACAGATCAGGGTAAGCTAATCTTGATCTCTGCCTGGTTATGGTGTGTGTGTGTGTGTGTGTGTGTGTGTGTGTGTGTGTGTGTGTGTGTTTGTGTGTGTGTGAGTTAGTCTGTCGTATTTCATAGGAGTAGTTTTACAATAAAACCGTGTATCCTTTGTCATCCAGATTACCTACTGTGTCCAGAAGACAAGGAAAGAGCTTGAAGACTCAGTCTCCTTGAAAAAGCCAATAACTGACTGTGTTAGAGTTTGAATTGGGTTGACTATCCTTGCCCTGACAGTACTCCCAGCTGGAATTTTTAACCACAAATTAGGTATAAGTCAGGTCATAAACTAGAGTCACTTCTGCTGCATGATTAATTAACATTAATGAAGACCAATACAGATGCAAAGGAGATCCTCACCACTTGAAGAGTGGGATGGCCCACATGGGCAGAGGTAGAGGCAAATTAGCCATCTTCACATGTAGTCCAAATATATCTACAACTATTTCTTAAAGCCCTGTGAAGCCCTAGTTAATGTCTCTTTTACTAGACATGACTATTTTAGTGTTTAATGCACAAAAAGTATAAGAGGAAATTTAAGCTGAAGATGGATTGTCCATTGTCACCCAATGACAAGAACTTGCTGGTTTTTGACTTGACAATAGACACTCTTACTTCAAAATTTCCACTGACGTCCTTTCAGTTCTCAATCATAAATGAAGATATGAGACTTCCTTTTGACATGAGGCACTATAAACAAACAATTGTCTAATAAACATGTCTAAATAAGTAGGTTTTTTACAGTTAGTCATAGCAGATATAAATAAATGTTCTTTTATCCTTAGGAGTAGTCAAGGGGGATTTTTTATGAATCTGCTACTCTAAATCACCATGAACAGATATGTGCTCGCTTTTCAAATTCAAGACCAGATATTTTAGATGACATTTTTTTCTGTCTAGTTCCAGGTCTATCTCAAATAATTGGAAATCTCTTAAAGACAAGAATTGGAGTTATCTCACCAAACTGGACGCTATATCAACATTTTTCGAAAGGGTAAAAAAACCGATTAGATAACTTTATCTGTCATCATTTCTCATGATTAGAACAATAACCTTCCCATCCTCCCTTTCCTTTTTCTTTGCCTTTATTCTGATTTTCTTTCCTTTTGTTATTTTAAATGCTCACCATAAGACTTAGCCAAGTCTTTATTGGATGCATGAAAATGTTTGGCTTAAGAACCTCTGATAGTTCGTGTGATTCCAAAACTATCTCAAAGTTCTTGGACTGGGTTTGGAAAGATTTAAACAATCAATGTTTTGATTATTAGATGAAATGATATGAGTGGAAGAAAGAGTTCAGTGTGGGGAGGGGAAGCTGGTAGAGTTACTGGGGAAGGATAGGCTTCATTTACCGGATAATAAGCATGTAATCTACTTGGAAGTAATAGTGTTTACAAATTATTAAGTCTCTATTCCCAACCACATATCCTACTGGGTGCCTAAAGTACACTATTTAATTACACTATTTAATATTTAATCAATGGGATATTCCTCCATGTTTTTTTACAGATTAAATTTTTTATTTTTACAGATTTAAAATTTTACAGATTAAATTAATGCTCTGAGATGTTAATTGTTCTGTTCAAAAACCACTTGGAAACAGTCAAATTTGGGGATTGTATAAAACTATTTAAATTTGGGGGTACTGCTCTCTATACCTTAACCGAATTATATGTAAAGGTTTCCCCTAAGTATCTCTGATTTCCTTCCTTGTTCCTTAGTCTTTTAGATCTTCTCTGTTCAAATTCTTACTCAAGCCTCTTTTTTTTAGCTCTGTCTATCTTCACTAGGTTTCTATTTCTCTCCCCATTCATGATGCTCTCAGAGCAAATGGAGAAATCTCCAAGAAGCACAGAGAAATAAACTCAGTTTTGTCAAGTTTTAAATTTCTAGGGTGGATCTCTTGAATCCTCCTCAAAACTTTTGCCTTTACTATGGTAACATCTGAATAATGAGAGAGCCTATGATTTCAATATCCAATGTGCTACCAACAGTCTTAATTCATTAAGAATTCAAAATGACTGAAGGAAAGACCTAAGCATACAACCTTGAAGGTTGACGCTATGAATCTTAAACAAGGGACTGAGAAATTCTTGTTGAAGATTTTCTTATGGTAGGTTGAACAACAAATCACTTCACTGAGAGGCTTCTACTCTCTGAGGGTGTTGTACCAAGCATGAAATCTTCATAGGAAGCAGCCTGAAGGTATTTCATTGATCACCAGAGAGTTTTCCTTATTCTTAAATTTCTTAAATTTACTTAAATTCTTTTCATTGTATGTGTGTATGTATATTATGATATATTATATATCATGTCCTTCCTCTCTTCCAACTCCTCCTTAACCCTCTCTCTACTTTTTCTTATTCAATTTTATGTTCCTTCCTTAATCATCCTCCTCCTCTCTCTCTCTCTCTCTCTCCCTCTTTTTCTTTCTAAACCAAAAATCAAAATAAAGCACCAATAAGACTGAAAATTACCAAAACAAGAAGAAAGCATGAGTGTATGCGCACGCGCGCGCGCGCGCACACACACACACACACACACACACACACACACACACACACACACACACACACACACATACACTGAAGTCTACATTGTATTGGCTAACTATTCCTGAGCATGGGGCCTTCCCTGAGGTGTGGTTGATACACCCAGTGACAGTCTTTTGGAAACTGATTTTTCCTTTCTCAACAGATATGTGTTGCTAATAGCTTCTTGATTAGGAACGGAGTTTTGAATCCTTTTCTCCTTCTTTCTTTTCCCCTTCCCAGTGCTAGGATTTTGCAAGACATACTGTGGTAATGTTATTGCAATTACCAACTGCCTTTTAAAATTATATTTAAGGCCCACTTCATGAGATGGAACCCAAATTTGACACTGATAAAGTAGCCAAGAATCTGAGACTAGATAAATAATGAGCCCTAGGAAAAAAAAAACTATTACTATTATTCTGCTAAAGGAATGCAACAATAAAATGACTTAATGACATATTGCTATATCCACAGATCAGTGCACCACTTAACCCACAGCAGAGGGTTCTTCTTGCAGTAGATGGTATTAACATAGAGACCATAACTAGACAATGTGCTGAGTCTGAGACACTTTGGAGCGTTCTTCCTGAGATGAGATGCCTTTATCAAACACTTACCCTCAAGGTTCAGAAATTGATGTGGAAGAAAGGAAAGATTTTAAGAGCGAGAGGTAGTAGAAAACTCCAATCGAAACACATTGTCCAGACACAGAGAACTAATATACATATGAACTCACAGAGTTGATAGCACATTCAAGATCCCCACCTGTTTACCTTCTTATAACAGTGTAATGCAAACAGACTGCACGTTTGTCTTTACCATGATCTAGCCTACCCAGTAGTACTACGGTCTTGATAATTTCTCAGCTTTCCTCTCACATACGCCAAATAACTTTCTGTCTAACAATTGTATAGTTCAATTGTTCAGAAAGTCACAAATTAAAGTGGCAAAAGCCTCTTCTATTACGGCCATGGTTGAGCCTTAGTAAATGATCTTCTTCCTCTGAGCATAACGTCTGAAAAACATTCTGACAATGATGCCTACCAAATCGGCATGGTTATGTAATGCTAGAGTCACATGCAGAGCACTTCCTGAGGCTGAGAAGATTGAGACACTAGCTGAGTGGCACTGAATTGGACCAATCCCAAGTTCCCGTATGTTCGAAGGGGTAAGTATCAAACATAACCATGGATTTTTTGGATAAACTACTGTGTGAAAGAAGATGACATTTGGCAACATGGCGGGGGTCAGGGGTGTTGGAGAGGGGAAGTATGAGGTTTGCTCACAAAATCATAATATCCTCCCCATGTCATTTCCCATTCCCATATCAGAAGAGTTATGGTGAGACATGTGGGGAAGAATGAAACTGAAAAATAAAATGCTGAATACTGTGATCCCTCCTAGTATAGAAATGATTGCAAAAAGAAGAAAGCCATGTTTGAAATGATATAAAACTATTGAAGGATGAGTGAAAGTGCCCTTCCAATTATGCCATTTGCAATCACAAATGATTTGTAGCAATCTTAACTTGAGTTCTATGTAACTAAGGATTGGCTTCATCTCATAATTCAATGTATCTTAGCTCATGGACATGTACTAAGTTTCTTTTTTTACTCCCCACCAGTAAGCCATCTCTAAGTTGAAAGGATCTTCCCAACCAAAAGTTTACAGGAAATTAGGAACAGTATATTCTTGTTCTTCAGATAAAACACATTGGCACTGTGTCTTAAACACCAACTAAAGGGCAATAGCTACAAATCAAATATATATGTATATATGTGTATATATATGTATATATATAGATAGATATAGATAGATAGATATAGCTATAGACAGATAGATATAGACAGATAGATATAAATTATGTGTGTGCATGTGTGTATGACAGAAATATACATTGTTATTTGAATGCCCTGCCCAGACAAATTTTATTTCACATTGTCCCCAAATTCTACTAATTTCCTCCAGTTACCTTGTCTCTAAGGGTCCATGTGTGTCCTAGCATCAGTATATCCACTAGACAGTAAGACCTGACTTGAGAAGCCAGGATCTTTACTGAATACTCCAGAAGACAGAAATTAACTTCCTCCATGGCTTCACATGGCATACACATGCCTCTGT
Organism: Rattus norvegicus; assembly: GCF_021556685.1. Taxonomy (NCBI): domain Eukaryota; kingdom Metazoa; phylum Chordata; class Mammalia; order Rodentia; family Muridae; genus Rattus; species Rattus norvegicus. The sequence continues at coordinate 96,201,325 of NC_141541.1, read as the reverse complement.
AATAATTATGTTGCATATTATTATGCTATAGATTCTAGTTTTTATTCTATCATTTCTTTGGTTTTCATTTTTCTGGATGCTATATTCTTATTCCCCCAGTGGGAAGATAAAAACTCAGTGTAAAGAGCATGCCCAAGATCAAACAACTGGTTATGTGTCAGAACCAGGTATTTGACAGTAACTCATGCTTCCCCCTCACCCCCTTACAAAAGCAATACAATACTGGGCCTTTTTGTTGTTGCGGTTAGTGTGAGTAGATGGAGATAACGTTTAAGGAGTTACTTCACTCTCACCAATGACCAATTCACTAACATCTGTGTGCAGTAGTTGAGCACTGACTAGCAACTTCCTGTAATGGTCTTCCTAATTATCTTAACTGACAATTGAAATAAATCTATGAACAAGCAGCATAGATACCAATTTCCATATTGGCTCATAAAATGAGACACTCACTCATACTTTGGTTTAGTTAGTGTTTTAAGCAAATCCTGTCAAATATCCATGATTTTTAAAACTTTCTGAGCTCTTATATAAATGCCTTGGCTCTGTATTATTATAATATATCAAGGTTGGTCACCAAATGCATAAATACTGAGCACAGCTGTAGAATTTAATAAAACCAAAAGTTTGAGCTAGCAAATGAAAAATTATATATTATTGGAAACTTGTGCTCAAAGTTGAGACCTGAAGGAAATATTTTAGCACGATCACAATATTACATTGCAATCGTTATTTAATTTATCTTCTCTGAAATGACTTAAGGGAAGTGCTTGCAAAGCCCTATTTACCTCAGCCAGGAAGTCAGGCAGTGGTCAGCGAGTGAATGAAGTCATGGGGAGCTGACAATGCCATCATTGTGAGAGAAACTTGGAGTATTGTCTTCAGGTGACCAAGTGAGGAGGAAGTGTTGGAAACCTTTCATTTCATCTGAACAAACATACAGGGCCAGAAGAATAATACAAAACGAACGTCTCTTGAATGTTGTTTTTTCCCTCTTAATTGGAAAGCATCAACAGAAAAGGAAACGTACGTGAAAGAAAGAAATGCCTTTTAGTTATTTCCAAGATTTGGGGAAATGGTTTTACATTTGAAAAATATGTAAAGAGCATAATTTTTTTCCTATCTTAAGTAGATATTACACAATTTTTTATAAAATCTGCATTTTATATGTATGTGCATAATTTATGGATCGGGCAGTCACTCCTTTTGGAGGAGAAACTTCAAGAACCCCAAAGCAACCTGTGCCTTTCAATTGTCACTTTGAACTTTGGAACAAAGGGGAGACTGTAAAACCAGTTTATAAAAAGTATTATGAGATACCACAACTGGCATTTTTATGACCTTATTAAACTACATTCAAGTGGCATAAATTATATATAATGAAAGTGGAAAGGATCTCTGACCCGATTTTAATATTGAGTGCATGCTTATTAGTTTGAGGGTTTTTTTTCCTGAACAGAAACCTTTTTTCAAACTTTAGCAGTTGATATTATGTGGAAGTCATAAATGTCAGATTACATTAACTATTTTGGTTCATAGAATAGCAAGGCCATTAAGTTAGCAGAGAGTAATGAGGAGGTCTTCTCACAGAGTAAAGCCAAAGGTGTTAATTTAGGTTTGAAACATTCCACCTCATTATAAAAGCCAAATTAATTTGCCATGTGTAGCAGCAGCACAAAAACAATATTTGAAATGTGAAAGACCTCCTTCTTGTAGAAGAGAGGTAGAAAATGTTTTATTCCTAAAAAGCAAGAATACTGGTCCCTGGGAGGTTAATTATTACTATGTCTTATGTAGTCTCTTGTTGGGAATTTCTATTCAAAAACTTTAACTGATAGAATTATTTGAATGCAAGGATAGGAAAAATTTGGGGCATTTATACAGCCCCAAGTTTGAAAAAAAATAGATGTAAACAGAAAGGTAAAACTGATTTACTTCCTTTAATTTTATGACTTGTTATAAGCAATGAATTTGCATAGAATTGTGGTGATTTTATTTCTGCATCATTCATAAATCCTGATAAATCCACTAATTTGGGGGGCTGTCAAACAAAGCATAGAATTTCCTAAATTTCAAGTGTTCATTTATTAAAAGCCAGGACACATATAGACTATCTACAAACATACAGACACGAAGACATTACACCAGAATATCTAAGATAGGAACTTTTCAAATCCATACAACATATTGATCAGCATAAAGCAAGTATGAGAGGAATAATGTTGAATTTGTCAAAGTTCAAAAGCAAATTAAAAAAAAATAAAAATAGCTGTAGTTTATCTGTCTCCACCTAGTGAGAAAGGTAGTGCTGGGCATGGAATCAAGCATGCAGAAAAATCAAATGAGGGACCAGTAAATGTAGTGGCTCTGTACACTAAGTCGTTAATCATTACTACAATGATTGCGATTAATACAATGATTCCTACAATGGCTCCAGGAATGCCCCGCATTCTCTCACTAGTGAGGCTTAGCTATGTAGGTCCTAATATAGTATCCAGGATCAGTTATATCTATAACCAATACTTCTGTGTTACTTCACTGCTTAAAAATTGTTTCAGCACATCCTAGCCAAATTATAATATATGGCTGCGATTTCTACTTTTAAACCACAACAATTTTGCAAGAGCATACAAGCCTCATAAAACTAAAAAGCTTCTGCCCAGTGAATGAAACCAATTGACTAAAGAGGAAGTCAGCAGAATGAGAGAGAATCTTTTCCAGCTACACATCTGACAGAGGATTAATATCCAGAATATGAAAAAAATTCAAAAGAATGGTAAAAACAAACAGCCCACTTAAAAATAGACATGGGATCTGGTAAGAATTCTATCAAGAAATGATCAGGAGTCCCTAGCAATTAGGGAAACACAAATCTGAACGACTTGGAGATATAATCTTTCACCAGTCAGAATGGCAAAGATCAATAAAACAACAGACAACCCGTGTTCCAGATGATGTGGAGAAGAGGGAGCCCTCTTCTGTTGTTGGTGGGATTGCAAACTAGAACAGTCATCCTGGAAATCAGTGCGAAGAATTCTCAAAAAACTGAAAATAAATCTACCATGCAACATAGCTAAACCACTCCTTGGCACACCCAAAGGATTTGACTCCCCGCTCTGTAAATACTTGCTTGGCCATATGCATTGCTGCTCCATTCACAACAGCTAGGAGCTGAGAACAACCTAAATGACCTTCCACTAACACATGTACATAATAAGATGTGGGGAAATACAAAACAGACACTGTTCAGTTGTAAACAAAAATAAAAAGAGAGAGACAGACACACAGACACAGAAAGACAGAGAAACAGAGAGATAGAGACAAAGAAGAGAGGGCATATTATGGGGGGATGGAAAAATGTGGGAGAGGCTTTAACTTGGGATGGATAAGGGAAGATGAACACAGAAGAGGTACGAAGGATGATAAAATAATAACAAAGATGTCTGAAAAGGCATAAAATATCATGTGATCTACTATCTAAAATTAAAATATATGTAAGTCTCTGTATACATAGACTTGTTACTGAAAAGCTAGACAACTACCCATGGCTAGTGAAGTCATGATCTAAGATCATCTTGAGTCACTTTCTAGATATTGATCCTCATACCCACAGGTGAGTATAGATCTTATTCCTCATTGGGAATCATACCCCTTGGAACAGATGGTGACCATTTCAGAAAAACAAACTTTAGAGAACAAGTGACTATGACCCAGTCCCAGCTGATAAACCTACAACCAAACTCTTTTACCAAAGGTTCATGGATCATAGAGGAAGATGATTGGGGGGACCATATAAAAGCCAGATGATGGCGTTTTCTATGAGATTGACTCTCTTAAAAATGTCAGAGAAACTTGACCCATGGAATCTCAACAACAAAGCAGATGGAAACACGGATGCAGTAATAGATGATAACGTGGGAGGAGGCAAGCTCATGGGGACCCGATTCTCCACAAAGCACTGCAGATAACTAAGGAATGATTGAAATAGAAGAAATAGTCTTCTCCAGGAAGGAAGACCCAAGTTGGTCATCCAATACCATGTAGTCATCCCTGAAATCATACACATGTAAATAACATTCTGTGGACTAAGGTTCTATTTATATATTTAAGAACTTATGTGTGTAAAACAACTGAAGAAGAGAGGACTTTCTAAATATATGTAGATTTTTGAGTCTACTACTGATGTTTTAATACATATGAAGATTTTCAGGTAGATTTCTTTGTTATTTATTGTCATCTTTGAAAATTATCATCTTTGATTAAAAGAGAAAACTTAATTCATTTTTTTCTTGTTCTGACGAGAAAAAAAGTAGAAAAACCCAGAGATACTATGATTGGATTCAATAGATTTCTTTTTATGAGTAGCAATGGTTCAATATAAAATACAGAGGGGCCAGGTAACCAATGTGGAAGCTTTCAGTGAGGTTCCCAGTATTCCATTTAAAGTATTATGAGTACATTAAGTCAGAAACAGATGAAAACATTTGTGTCATTTCACTATATCAGAATTTATTGAGTAACAGCAAATTCACAAGGTTTCAGTGATAGGAATTTGCTAGATACCGTCATTTCTTTCACAACCCTGACCAAGGCAAAGTCTGGTTCTTTTATTCTAATCTTAAGCATTGATGTTAACTTTCACATCACATTACACGTCACGTAGCAAATATACCTTGTTTATCACCTATCTATTCATCTATAGCTATTATATATCAAGTATTTATATAATCATATATCATCTGTCTACCTATCTCATACAGAATGACTGGAAAGCTTAAGGAGGAGTTGAGTATCAAACAGGCCTAGGAAACTAAGAGAAATGAAAAGGGGTCTGAGGGGTGAGCCACCTGACCAGCTGGAGGCCTCTGAGGAACTGCCATTGTTGCTGCACCACAGACTGGATTGGCACTGCACAATTTAGTCCAGCTGCAGAGCTAAAGGGGTAGGCCCAAGCCTTTTTTGAAAAACAAACAGAAGGTTGAACAATGGGTACAGATGAGGGGAAAAGACAGAGAGAGAGAGAGAGAGAGAGAGAGAGAGAGAGAGAGAGAGAGAGAGACCAATAGAGAACAATCAAGATCAGACATGGCCTACCTTGTCTGATAAGATCTTAGGCTTGGTTTCTTTTACGTGACTTTATTATATCCAAATCCCCCTACAGTCCTAGTTCATTGGGATAAATCTATAAGGTGGCTCCCTTTCTACTCCCAGGAAGAAGTCCTTGTCACATCAGCAGTGTTAGATAGATGGTGCCATTCATATTCCCAATAGTGTCATCCTCCAAACTAAAAAATGGAGTCCAAAACTGCTAATAAAATGGAGTCTTTCAAGGCAAAATGTATTTGTGGGTGAGGTGGGGGTGGGGTGACCATTTTAAATGATGTGGGGTAATTTACGTCAGGGTCCAGCCTGATTTCAACATAAAGCCATTGTATACTCAGTCACAGGACATGGAAAAGAGTCAAAATGAACTGGGGGAAGTGTAATAACCAGGCATATGGAAGCAATGTAGTGATTCCATTAAGAAGTGACAGATAAAGGCCAGGGACATTGCAAACCCATCACCGAGTTTTCAGTGACATATAAAGAGCAGAGACCCTAGTGATAATTCTTACCTTGTCGAAATCCCCTGAAGAGCTAACCGTATGTTATCAATGGAAACTGAATGTGTGAGTCCAGAAAATTCAGTGAGCTTAGAAGAAGAAGGCCATTGGCACTCTGGACTCTAATTGAGAAAAGTAGGGTTGCTGAACAGTTGAAAAGTTTTTGAACAGATTTCGTCAGGGGCTGGCTATAAAGAAAGGAGCTGTGGGAGAGAAACTAGGCAACACCTGAAGTTTGAGTCTGGCTGGGCTTACCTTGTCAGTGACAAGAGGACTGAACTCAGCAGATGCGTACATCTCATAGGATGTAGGTGTTGGCTGGAGAAAAAGCTAGTAGTTATACAGAAGTGTAAGGAGTCATGGTCTAATGGGGGAGATGACTTTTATTGGCCTCTGTACTTCCTCACTACTGAGCTGGCTAAACTCAAGCTTGACCTGAACGTCCCTGGAAAGGTGGCATTGCTATAAAATGCTAAGCACTCAAGCATGGAGTCAGGGTGGGATGTGGCCCAGACATCAAAGTGGTCATTTGTTTCCTTTTGAATTTTATTTCAAATTGATGTTACACAATTGAATTTCTGGGGGGTAAAAAAAACATGATAAATTGGAAAGGACTTACAAGCAACAACATACAGTTTGCTTTGTCTTAAAATGTGACCTGTGACACATGTGTATTCTGCACATATACAAAAAGAAAGTATAAAAATCCTCTTTATCTCCAAATTAAAGCCTACCAGATCTCATAATCTGTCTGTAACTTGTTCGCCAAGAGCCCAAGAGTATCAAGCCAATCCAAAGACTGCTCCTAGGTCAGTCAAGAAAAAAGCTTTGTCTTCCAAAAGGAAAACGGTCCCACAGCCTGACTCATTTCCAGAAATGTGTTCCTTCTGTTTTTGTGCACACTAAACTTAGTGAAGGTATATTATATACTTATATATGGAAATATGTTGTATGTGCTTAATAATTCATGCTAAAGTGTCCCCTTTTAAACTATGGCTCAGACACAGATGAACAGCCTCACCACCATGGCTGTTTGAGGGCAGACAACAAGCAACACAAAGATCTTTGCCAAACTGTAACTATTTCCCTTTGGAGGAGACTAGACAATGGCTCTATAATCAATATGTACGTCAAACAGTCTGCCAGAGTGGAATATAAGAAGTGCTAAGAAGAAGTTGATGAGGGACGAGGAAGTCCTGGAAGCGTTAGGACCAGGCACAGGTGCTGGGGTTTTGTGATTTCAGAGCAGGTGCTCAGGAAGACTTCACCGCAGAAGCAGGACTCGGGCAGACAGAGCGGGGTGCTTATGCTGGAGCTGTCTGAGGAAAGAGCGTTCCAGACAGAGAGAGGGCGGAGACTGAAGACACGAGGGAAGACCGTGCCTGCTGTATCCCTGGAAGAGTGGAATCCAGATTCCCACCTTATAAACAACGATATATTAGTCAGGGTTCTCTAGAGGAGCTAAACTTGCAGAATCAACCTAGATCCACAGAGAAGGGAGATTTACTAGAACGGCTTACACGATGTGGTCCCGTTAGTTCAACAATAGGTGTCTACCAACAGAAGATCCAAGAATCCAGTAGTTGTTCGATCCATAAGACTGGATATCTCAGCTGATCTTCAGGCTACACCGGAATTCCCAAGAAGTAGGCTCTAATGCCAGTAAAAGAACAGAGTTGCCTGTGAGGCAAGAACAAGTGGCAAAGAGAACAAGCTTCCTTCTTCCACGTCCTTTACATATGCTGCCTGCAGAAGGTGTGGCCCACATTTAAAGTGGGTCGTCCTGCTCCGAAAGATACAGATTAAAAGTGAATCTTTCTACTGCAAGTGAATTAATAAGAAAAGAAAATCCTCACAGGTGTATCCGGCCTTCTGGGTTTCAGTTAACTCTACAAGTAGTCAAGTTACCAGCCAGGAATAGACAGCACAGGACGCTTATGGATTGAAAAATTCTTCTTTTCAATCATTTCAGATATGCCTGAAATTCATTTATTTTCAAGAAAACCTCATTAAAATTGTGCTACTAAAAAAATCTACAACCTTTCTCTTAGACTCTTTTTGTACAGGGGTTTTAAAATTTATGAGAAGACAAAACAGGTATTCCTAGAAATGGGACACTCTGCGTGTTCTGCGGTTCCCTTCAGTGACTTCCTGGCCATCGCATAAATACCCAAGTTCTTCTTTCATAACCCACATTCAAGGCTTTTGGATTTTGCTTTCAAAGCAACTCTCCATCCTCATGTTAAATTAACACGTGTGGATCTGGGCAGGCATTTTGTGGCCCACCAGATAATAAGTCTTTGATATGCACAGTGCTTTAACACAATTTGGCCAGTGTTAGAACACAGTTTCACTTTCAGATCCAGGCAGTTTGAGTGAGATTTTCTGGTAGATTAAAAAAAAACCGAAACAAAAAAGAATGAGTCAAGATATCCGTAATTTTTATTGGGCACCTTTCCACACTTATAAATGCTCAGTGTTGATGTTCAAACACTTTCAAGCATGTTATGATGTTATGTATTTTTGTGGAGATGTTGTATATGTGTGTACACCAGAACACAGCCTTCAGGAGTTTGTTTTCTCTGCCACATATGTCCCAAGGATCAAACTCGTCATCCAGCTTAGCAGAAAATGAGTACCCCACCAGTCCCCCCAAACACATTTAATCTTTTAATCTTAACATTTAAGACTATGGCAAAGTCAAAGAACTGTCAAAAAATATTAAGACCTGGTTAATTTCAAAGTAAAATATCTCTGCTTTTAACATCCAGAAAACCTAGATGTTGGAATGAAGAAACTCCATAAGCCCATGATTTGAAGTAACTGCAAGACTCAAGGACAAGAAGAGAAGTCTACTGTTTTCTTCCTGAATTGAAGGTTGTAGAAACTTTGACCTTTTGCTTGATATCGTGGATAAACAGATGTCTAAATCATTTGGAAAAAAATGAATTCCAACATTTGCCAGCCAATTCTTTTGTTTGTTTGGTTGGTTGGTTGGTTTTGTTTTGTTTTGTTTTGTTTATACCGTCAGATGGAAGGTAGGAAAGTGAGGTTTGAAGTGAGAGTCGATGACTTGCTTTTGCACACCTGTATGGAAAGCAGCCCCACATGCTGGTGGCACACTCCCGACATCTGCTCCTTTCATTGGACTGAGCTGTAAATTGAAATTCCATTGTGATGTTTTGAGAACCAGTTGAAGTCAGGAGACCGTCAGAAACCCTCTTTAAACTCACCCTTATCCAAACAGGAAACTGACCCTTGGCCCCTGGACGTAACAGTACACCAGTGGAAATTTCATTATCCCCGTTTCAGCTGAGCTAAGTGAAAATTAATTGTGTAATTATCTGGATGAGCGCATGTGTAAAATTTTACAATGTGCCGGTTAGATTAAGTAACGTGTTAGTGGCATGGTTTAGTGCAGAGTCAAAGCTGTCCTGTAAAAAAAAATGGAATAGAAAAAAAAAATCCAAGAAAGTTGGCAAGGGGAAGACATATGTCAAAGAACATGCCTAACATGAGAAGCTAATGCTAAGCATCATTTCATAACCTGATGAAAATCTTATCCTCCCAGACCACAGGTGAGTCTTTCAAGGGTGGGAAAGAAGGGATACGCACATCTCTGTGTGTATATGTGTGCGCTGTGGTAAGCATGGTATGAATACATGGGGACCTTTGTGCAAATGCCCTCCATTCATTGCAATTACGTAATGAAGTTGCTTCTGAAATATTTGATCTGCCCACTGTGATGAATCTAAGTTAATAACTCTATTAGCACATCCAAATAGTAGACTGTTACCTTCTCAGGCATATAGCTTGCTCAGTAGCTGGCTTTCACGTTTCTTCTAGAGCCAATTCTTTGGGTGAGGTATGAGAAGAGAGTTAACACTGATGCCTCAGGGTCCTCAACATGAAGACTTGCTCTCTTTCGGAGAGACTTTAAGGGACTTTTCTCTCTGAGATTTACCCCCACCCCCACCCACCTTACACACACACACACACACACACACACACACACACACAGAGAGAGAGAAAGAGAGAGAGAGAGAGAGAGAAAGAGAGACAGAGACAGAGAGACAGACAGAGACAGAGACAGAGACACACAGAGAGATACACAGATGTTTTATGGAAGCAAGTTTCATTTCAAAGTCTCTGGAAAGTTTACTTAACAGAGTTTCTGAAGGAAAAGTAGTGTTTGAGTAGATGCACAGCAGCCTGCAAACCCTTCTCAGTTCCTAATGTGGGTTTTCAGAATGTCCCTGCTACCTCGGCAGACCCAGAGACTCATCCATGATTCTTGCCAATAAAGCAGGTCTCCTGCTTTCCTCCTTCTTTGTGCTGAGTCTCCTGAAGGCTGTTAACAGCAGAGCCCGAAGAGAGGCAGTTGTTGTTTCTGTCGTTTTGTTGTTGTTGTTTTGTTTTGTTTTGTTTTGTTTTTAACCACAAACTTCAGAAATAAAGCTTCCATAAGGAGAGAGTAGTAACAACCCCCCCACACGTGTACATACACAATGTTTACCTTTTTATTCAAATAATTGATTTAATTCTTGTCTAGCAGGCCATCATAAAGACTTTAATATGGGGAATAGTAAACACTGAAAAGAGCCTAGAGTGGGGAAACATGATTGAAAGCAAGCATGCACTAACACGGCTTCTGAACGGGGCAGCCAAAGGGCATCAGACTTAAGGAAGAGCATCCAAAGGGTGAAGGAAAACCTCAGGTCAGGGAACGTTAGCTTCCATAGGAAAATGAGACTTATCAAACTTATGTCTTACCCAAGTGTCAGGAGGCTTGGAAACTTTTTCTATAAGATATATATATGCTTTCTAAAAATTAATAGCATTCCTCGGGGTATTCACACACACACACACACACACACACACACACACACACACACACACACACACACTGCTCTCCCCAACTACTGCCCCTTCAGCATACCCCTTGGTTCCTGTCCTCCCCCAAAAGTCCTCCCTCCATCTCTCTCTCTTGGCTCTGGATTTAGGCTTTGCATGTGAGAGAAAACGTGCACTATTTGTTTTTTCAGAAGATTTGGTCAACTCTGATCATCTCCCCCACCCGCACACAAACGGCGTGACTTTATTTTCTGTGAGTGAGTACTGCTCCACTGTTTATACATGCTGCCCTGCATGTACACATGTGAGTGCAGGCTCACACACTCCATGTTGTGTACATGCCATGGTGCACATCTGGAGGTCAGGGAACAAACTCTGGGTGTCTTTGCCTTTCACCTTGTTTGAGACAGGTCTCTTGTTTGCTCTTCCATATGCTAGGTTAGCCTGTGAGCATTCACAGACCCTCCTGCTTCACCTTTCGCCTCTCTGTGGGTGTTCTGAGACCACAGAAGTGCACCCCGCTTTACACAGGTTCTGGAGACTTGAATTTGGGTCATCATACTTTCATGACAAGCTCTTTAGCTGTTGAGTCATTTCCCCAGCCTGTGTTTTGGTTTTGGTTTTGTTTTTTGTTTTTTTTTTGTTGTTGTTGTTGTTTTTTGTTTTTTTTTAAGGCATTCACAGTTGTAATTGTCCTGACTTTATTTGTTGAAAAAATTTAAATTTGGCCAAAAATTAACTTGTTTTTTACATGAATATGTTCAAAACTTATTGTTTAACATATTCTTTTTCATTTATATAAATGTTTGGAGGGGTTGGGGATTTAGCTCAGCGGTAGAGCGCTTGCCTAGCATGCGCAAGGCCCTGGGTTCGGTCCCCAGCTCCGAAAAAAAGAAAAAAAAAAAAGATTCCACATAAATGTTTGGACTATAGATAGCTATTGCTATTGAATCAGTTATGCTTCTAAATTATATTTTTACTGATTGTAACAAAGACCTTTCTATTGTAGGAGAGCAGGGCTGAGACAGACCTTAAAGCCACGCTACTTTGGCTACTCTTTACATTAGAAAACGAAGTCTTCCAGAAAATTCTTCCTTTTCTAGTTGTGTGCAATTTGAACTAAGCTGAGGATTCCTGTACCCTTGGTGGGTAAGAAACAACCACGTAGGTTGTTTGTTTGTCTGTCTGCTTGCTTGCTTGCTTGCTTGCTTGCTTGCTTGGAAGTCAGGCAGTAATTTTACCAAAAAGTGAGATGCACGGGAGTTTAAATCATGGTCTGGTTGAGAATCTGAGGTCTGTGCCTGGCTGTCTGCATGGCCTGAAGTGTATCATTTTTAAACTCCCTGAATCTCCGAGTCTTGTGTTTGAATAGCATCTGTAGTTAAAGTAACCAGGAAAGAAGATCAAGACAGATAACACACGGGGTTGCTTAGCAAACAGCAGAGAACCAATACATTTCAAATATGAACCAATACAATCCATGTCCAGAAAGCAAATTTCCAAATTTAAGAAAGCAACTGGTCAAGCATAGAGTCGAAAGCACAAGAGCAAAAGCTTTGAGCGCCATTGGGAGGAAATCCAACATTAGTGAACACTCTGATATGCGGTGTGCACTCATTCTGCATGCAAGTGTTTTCACTTGAGAGTTCACAGAACAGTCAGGGAGCAGCACCTGAAAAACTTGGAAGATGCCCGAGTGCGTGGATGGATGAGTGAGCGCTCAGTATATACAGAGGAGGGGAACGAACAGGCGTTACTACATCATTAGCTACCTTACTTTGGTTTCTTACTTGTGCCTTTATCTTCTTTCCAAAGAGATTCAAAGCACCACCACTCTTGAGATTTTCTTTTTCTATTTTGGAAATTTTGCAGTTTTTTGAATTTTGCGCCATAAAAAGCTTTGTACTTTTATTTTATCAAATACTGATATACTGTGGAAACCCCTTGGATAAACACAGTTCCCAAACTCAACTGGATGCTCTTGCAGAAATACAGGGGGAAAAAGTGATATTAAAAGTACTGAGAACCAAGTCCATATGCTGAGTCCAGTGTTAGAATTCCCTACGGAAGGAAAGGGGGAGAGAAGAAAGGGAAGAGGAGGAGGAAGGGGAAAGACTACTTTGTCTCCATTTTGCTAAGAAATTAAGAGTGAGCCAGTTTCCTTCTTCCTTCTCTTTGCTTATTGAACTGTCAAAACTTTTTATAGAAACCTGAACCACATAAATCCAAGATTGGAGCTTCCAGAACGGCATAATTTTTAGAGCTGATTTAAGACTTAAAATCATCATTCTACAAATACAAAATCCGTCCTCACCTAGCACCACCGACATTAAAATCCAACAGGTAGTCTTAAGACAGTTCTAAAGTGTGTAAGAGAGAAAGAGATGTGAGTAAGGCTGTTCGAGGAGCATTGTAAAGAACAATTCGACAAAGCACAGGTGACCCAGCCAAGGGGCAGTGAACAATGGAGAGAGGGGTCAGTGATGCTCTGGTTCCTGGCCCGTACACTGTGGGATGAGTGAGGTGGACTTGTTCATGTAGTCCACACCTCCGCCACATCTAGGCTATTCTAGAAGTATCTACTTCTTTGTCTTTTGGCTGTGATTACAGTTTCTAAGTAGGAAATACTTGGGTTCATAATTTCTTCACATAGGAGGAATGTGCCATCAGCCTGAGACACCACCTGAATTTTAGACTAAAATGGATCTCATGTAAAGATCTCAAACAGGAAGCAGCAGAGGTAAAAGATTCCTCTGGAAAGAAAAAAACGAGGACTGGGGGGTGGGGGGGGTGAAAAATAATACAGCCGCCAAAGCTAAAAATAAACGGTTGAGTATCTGATCTTAGGAAACGTAACATGTTTTCCTAGAGAACAGAAACCTAAGACGGCAAAGGGAATTCTTCCCTTCTCCATCCCACTTTCATCCCACAGATCTGAGGGGACCAAAGGAAAGTGTCCAGGCACCCTGGGGCAGTAAAATAACCTTGGTCTTCTCATGAAACACATTAGTGTGGAGAGGGAACAGAGGCCCTTTGAGCAGCCCTAAGAGCTGCATAAACTGCATTTCCCCATGAACCCAAAGCTTTGTTTATTTGCAAAGCGTTGTGCTACTAAGACATGGGGGCCTCGACGGCCCAGCTGACATACTCCAATCTGGACACTTAACACTTCAGAGGCTCTCAACTACATGTTTGTTCAAGGACCCAGGAACCACTGCTTACTAGTGGTTTCTTCGGGTCTGTTGGGGGATGTGGGGAATGTGCTGGGGAAATGGGGGTTGTTGGTTCTTCTTTGGGGGAAGATAGACTCAAGACAAGATGTCTTCAGCACCACACTATGTCACAGAGCCTTGGGTGGTCTTCACCAGCCCTCACTTCATCTCCCCTCAAACAAATTGAAGCAGTGTGAGAGCAGAATACTTGAGAACAGACTGAGTGCCTTATTTATATAGCCAAAAAACCTCAGGTTAACTCTTTTTCTCCTTTGAGAGGTATGTGAGGGTGCAGGTATGTGGAGGGGGGAGGGGGCGTTACATATGTACTTTTTGATGTACACATGTACAATGTCACGTGCTTTTCCTTGATCAGACAGTCCAGCTTTACTGTTTGAGACAGGGTCTCTCACTGAACTGATTCAGTCAAGGAACTTCAGGGACCCATTGGCTCTGCTTTCCTCCCACCGGCACCAGGTTATAGGCATGCTCTACTGTGCCCTAATTTCCCCATGGGTCTTGGGGCTTGTATACAAGTCTGCATACTCCTATTGAAAGCACTTTAATAAGTCATATCTCCACCATATCTAGGTTTTAAAGAATCACAGTTGTGCAAGGGGGAGAAGAAGACCTAGACATGGAGATTCTTCAGCCCTTAAAACTCACAGAAGAAGGAAGGATCTAAATGTATACATGGTGGCGCGACCGCCCCACATAGTTACTGCTCTCAAGCTAAATATTACATCAAGCCTTTCAGATACATAGCGAATGGATCACTTACCTCCAAAACAGATTTAAATGCATATAAAATCATTGGTAGAATTTCATGTAAAATTGGACTTCTTATTTGAGGATTGTGCTATATCCGCCCTGTGTTGTAGTCAGTGGTGTCCAAATGGAAGATTTCACACGTAGTTTGCTAAGGAGGTTGTGCTTGTTAGGGAAGCTGAACTGACAGATCGCAGAGCAGGCTTCCTGCATTCCCTGCTCAACTCATTCAGGAAGATTCCAGGCTGACCTACAGGCTGTTCCAGGAGGTCACTGGAGGTGGGGACGTGGGGACTGGCTGAATCATGGTCCCAAGGGAAGTGCTTATTTATTGTCTAATCCAACTTAAGTGCTACCTCTGCCCATTGCTACTACTGAGGATACGCCAATGACATCCCCAACCCTAACACATGGCAGCTTCTTGATGCTCAATACCAGTTTCAAGACAGGCCATGGGATCTGCAGTTTCCATCACTCTTGTGTTCATATACATTTCACCCTGCATCAGACTTACAGGACAGCCTTAATTTTGAAAACCTATTTACCTGTGCTACTGCTGACCTCAGTCTCCCTTCAGATTCTCCTCCCTGCCTAACTTCTGATCATCTACATGACTTTAGCAGCACTAACCACCACACTGTCCTTCCTGGATCTAGAGTCTCTGCCGTCCAAACCTGGCTTTAATTCTCGGTGTGCATTTTGGGTGAACTCCAGAGCTCCATCTACGTCACACATTCACATTTACATTTTACACTCTTTAGATGCTAATTCCTTAACAGAACCCTTTTAGGTATCAAGGCTGAGATTAAGAAACAGCCTACCATGAGATTCCCCCAGGACCCTTAGGAAAAAAGGTCATTTCAAACAAAGGCCAGCATGCTAGTTTCTGTGGTGATTCTACCTCTGGGTCAGTGATCGCCTTGGGAAGCAGTGTGGTTTCTGTGGAACCTCTAAAGTCATAGGAAAGGAGGGCTTCTGGGATCTCATCCTCCACTGGAAGTGGCTAGGCACTCAGAGATCTGGCTGCCCACATATTGCTGGGAAGTTTCTCCCAGGCAGGGCTATACTGGATGAAACTGTCTGGAGGCTTCAGCGTGGGTGCAAGAGTAGCTCTGGGGACACAAACAAGCAAAGCTAATCCAATGGCTTTTTCACCATGCCAATGGAGTATCCTAGACTCCAGTCAGTGGCTCAGTTCACCAGAGTGCAACCAAGAATGTGGCCCTCACTGAGGTCATTTGTATATAATCACTAAGTGGCCACTTGAACATTTGTTGAAAATGTGCACGTGCCAGGCATCACACCGCATTCTGAAAATAAAGACAGGAAAGAAATACGTCTTGTCCTCACGAAACCTAGAGCTTGGTGAGTGAAACTGCCAAAAAAGACATGGTTACAATAAGTTATGGTAAGAGGTGGACCACAGGGAGCAGGGTAGGAGCAAGAGGAGTGAAGAAGGAACTTGAGAACATACAGGAGGGGAAGCAGGGAGAAGCGCAGACCCCTCCCAGATCCCCTATATAACCATTCATAACCTTCTAATAAAGCACACAAGGCTGACCAGACTAAGGACTGGTAATCCATCTTCCTTTTAGCATTGCTAAGTCCTTGGACCAGCCTCTTTGTGACTAGCTTGCGAGCAGTGATGCATGAATGCAGGGGGTAGACTGTTGGGTGGTTTCTATAGCACATTCATTTGGAGAGAAGCAAGCTCAGCAAAGCATACTTGCTCCAAGGTAAATGGGTTTCCCTATCCAAAAGTGAGAAGAGGGCCATGCTGAGAGCTTTAAATTTAGGGCATTATACCCAAATAATGAATAGAAGTGAGAATAGAAGCCTGCTTTGGAACTAATCTACTCTCAGATTCTCAGGTACTGGAGGCTGAGGAAGACAAGAAAATGAGAAATCAATCTCAAGCAACTGCAAACTTGATAAAGCAGATGATGTTCAAAAGATATTAGTGGTTGGGGGGTGTGGCTATAGCAACTATCCCATTGGAATCCCACAGGAAGCCAATTTAGCAAATTGACCCTCTCAGCTTCTTGGTCCAACATCCTTACTTTGCCATATCCCTGAACCTCTGTTATGGTCTTTATTCAACCCTAACTTCCACCTCCCACACCAAAAATATCACCTTAATTCTCACTTAAAAAATGTCTGCAAAGTGCCTACTGTTGGCCCGGTGAGACACTGGTGGAACTTAGGATGCTACTCTGACATGGTAAGCAAGGAGCTGACCGTTCTCTATTCACTGGGTACCAGTCTAGCATTCTAGGGAACCGTTCCTCAACAGTCATTTAGATGATAAATGGGCAGGAAGTAACTGGACTGTCTCTTGTTGGCTAGGGGCCAAGCGTTCATGTGCCAGCTAGAGCTTTCTAGAGACATTTCTTAAGAACAGGAATGCTGCAGATTTTAGTTCTGAATAGGGATATCCAACACTTTGACATCATGGTACAACACAGTCATCTACAAATGTGCTAGGAAGAACTTATATCCATCCTGGGATAGATGTGGCCCATGAGCCATAGGCCAACCACCCCTAGTAGACCACCCCTACTAATTAAATATATTCAGTCTACATATGAGACAAATGGGTTCAACCACTATAGAAGACATTATAAATAAACAGACGGGTAGAGTAGAACCCACTCTGCTTCTCCTATTAAAATTTATGTGATCTGTGAGCCCTGCCTCTCCCCTAGATATGAACCCCTGCTCCAGAGGGGAGGCTAAAGCAGAGAAAGTCCTTTTACTCACCAGTGTGATGCTTAGGGCTGTGAACTATGAAACATAGCAGAGATGTCAGAGGCCTTTCTAAACCTAAACCAGAGAAGCCTGTTCAAGCAAGAGTCCATCAGCAGCTGAGCATCACCTTCCTTCCCCTCTTCCCCCTTCCCTCTCCCTCCTTCCCCTCTTCCTCCTTCCCTTCTTCCCCCTTCCCCTCTTCCCCCCTCCCCTTTTCCCCCTGCCCTCATCCCCCTTACCCTCTTCCCCCCTGCCCTCATCCCCCTTACCCTCTTCCCCCTTACCCTCTTCCTCCTTCCCCTCTTCCCCCTTGCCCTCTTCCCCCTTGCCCTCTTCCCCTTGCCCTCTTCCTCCTTCCCCTCTTCCTCCTTCACCTCTTCCCCCTTCCCCTCTTCCCCCTTCCCCTCTTCCCCCTTCCCCTCTTCCCCCTTCCCCTCTTCCCCCTTCCCCTCTTCCTCCTTCCCCTCTTCCTCCTTCCCCTCTTCCCCTTTCCCCTCTTCCCCTTCCCCTCTTCCCCCTTGCCCTCTTCCTCCTTACCCTCTTCCTCCTTACCCTCTTACTCCTTACCCTCTTACTCCTTACCCTCTTCCTCCTTACCCTCTTCCCACCTCTTCTCCCTTCCCCTCTTCCCCCTTGCCCTCTTCCCCCTTACCCTCTTCCTCATTTCCCTCTTCCTCCTTCCCCTCTTCCCCCTTGCCCTCTTCCTCCTTTCCCTCTTCCTCCTTACCCTTTTCCTCCTTACCCTCTTCCTCCTTTCCCTCTTCCTCCCTCTTCTCCCTTCCCCTCTTCCCCCTTGCCCTCTTCCCCCCTACCCTCTTCTTCCTTCCCCTCTTCCTCCTTCCCCTCTTCCCCCTTCCCCTCTTCCCCTTGCCCTCTTCCTCCTTCCCCTCTGCCCCTGCTCCTTCTCTTCCTTCTCCTCTTCCTCTGTTATATTTCTCTATTGTTTTCTCCCCTTCACCGTTGCTTTCAGTCGCTTCAGTCCAGCCAGAGGCTGCTCTTGTACCCATCATTACTCTAGCAGCGGCAGCATCTTTGTTTGATTTTGATTCCTGAGAATAACTTAATTCATTTATTTTCATCGTTTTTATTTTCCTTCCATCTTTCTTGGCCCCCTCTCTATCCTCCCTTTCCTTGCCCGTCCTCTTTTCTTTTCTGCCTTCTTTCTTCCCCTCGTTCTTTTCATCTCCTCCCTCCCTTCCCTGTCTCCCTATTTCTCCTCCCTCTCCCTCAGGACATTTTTGCTCAATTACCAAGACTACATTTTCCTCTCAGCCCATTTCTTGGTGTCCTCACTTCTTTGTTATTGTTTTGGAAGCCTATGAGTTCAGTTTCTCTCTGTGTCTCTCTGCCTCACAGGGCTGAACACACAGCTGGTGTTCAACAAATGCTCCCTGTATCAGAATAGGATTTGTGCTTGTCTGGGTCAACACATGTGCCCACTGCCCACTGACCCATATGACCCTCTGACCCAGGTAGACAGATACTGTAATACAGCTAATAACTACAGAAAATTTAGGTACTGCATATGGTTCTAAGAACTAAGCCTGAGGCAATGACCTCATTCCTTAAAACAATTCTATACAGTAGGTGTGGCTATCAGTCTCATTTTCAGGAAGAGTACACAAACCCAAAAAGGAAAACTAATGTATCCCAAATCAACTAAGAGGTAGTGCCAGGATTTGAACCTAGGACATTTGTCATCAGTCTTAACCCTTGCACTACACTAAAAATTATTATAATTGTATATACAATTTATACAAGTAAAAAAATCCACACAAAATGCATGATTAAGTTAAGAGTTTTTAAATTTTATAATAGAAGTAGTCACACAATTCTTTGCAAATAAGTGACTGTTTTCTATGCAACCCACCACCATCACCACCAGGGGGACTTAGTCTTTTTTTTCCCAGTTTCCTTTGCAACAAGGTCTAAAGCTACCACATCTAGCTCTAATCAACATCTAAAAAACAAACAAACAACAACAGCAAACCAAACGAACAAAGCTCTGATTCTGTAAAACTATAAATTAACAAATATTTTAAATGTCTATGAAATATTTTTTTTGCAAGCCTCTTAGTTGCAAAGATGAATTTAAACTTTTTTCTTCACCTACACTTAAAGTTGATTTTGAGGGCAGTGTACGAACAGAGACATTGATTTATTCTCCTAGTTGGGCAAATTTGAAACAAAAAGGAATTGCAAATATTATTAAATTACTATAGGGTATTGTTGTATCAATCCAGAGCATTCAATCCAGAGTACCCTAGGCTCCTTTATTCCTCAGTACGAAGGATTTTTCCTTGACCCCATTCTCCCTCCACCTGGGAAGGCAGAGAAATCTTGGCAAGTGGCACTAAAATCCCATTTTATTCTTCTTGAAGTCAGATGTGTCCTCTTTGTTCTCGGAGGCGCTGCTCAGTGCCTGCAATTCTTAACAACCCTTCCTCCCAGGATGCTTAGCGGCATGTGAAGAGGTTGCCAAGAATTCAAAACCAGCGCAGGTCGGTCAGTCGTAATGGATGATAGTTGAGTGAGAAGCTGCTAAAATTGCACCAAAGCACCCAATTTCACATAGTTGAAATGGGAACAGGGGAACAGAGGTGAAATGTAAGCTTTGAAAGGAATGTTAACTGCTATCATTAAGGAAAGATACAAAAAAAGAAGAGTATCTACTGTCAGTAAAAATATGGATATGATCACTGGGATACAGGGTAAGAAGCCAGATGGGAAAACAATGGGACAGAAAACAACAGGGCAGACAATCTGAAGCCCCTGTCTAATAAACACAGCTGGGATGCAGCTGACGTTGAGAAGATGGGAAGGTTACCTTTTCAAACTCACGAAGAAAATCTGCTAACGGTAAACGTGAAACTGAATATTCAGTGAATGGACGTTCTCAAGCCGAGAGGTAAGCACTGCTGTTTATTCCCAGCAGCTCACAGGATTTAGCATTCAAGAGAAATTGAAAAAGCCAACAGCTGCCCGGGGAAGAGATGTACAGACACTCTCGGGAGCACACTGGAGAGAGAAAGGAGAAAGGTGCAAACTGCAACCAGAACGCCCTGGAAGGGACAGTCATCAGAAATGTTGGTGCTTGTAGTCTTCTCGTGCACAAACGAAGCCTCGTGGTCCTATTTCAGTGGCAGTATGCCTTTTACGTATTTTATGTCTAGATGCATTCGTGACACAAATCAAAGAGTCAAAGCCCTTCTTTGCTGAAAGAAATTCCACTATATTATCTCAGAGGTAGAAAAACAGCAAAGCGAATAGGTTTTCACTCCTTTATGTGAGCCAATTTAGCTATTAAGATGTTAAGTGAAATGCATAATCTAAGGACTTCATCTAGGGCCTGGGGAGAGAGCTCAGCCGGTAGAGCGGCTCCCTTGCAAGCATGAAGACCGGAGTTCAATCCCCGGAACCCATAAAACAGAGGCCAAGTGTGATTGGTGAACACTTGGAACCCCAGAGCTGGGAAACAGAGATAGATGGCTATCTAATGTCCCTAGATGTGCCCACTTAGATCATATGATGTGTTCCAGGCTAAGGAGAGACCCTGTCTCAAAATTTAAAAGGTGGATGTCCCCCGAGGAACTGTACCCAAGGTTGTTTTTTGACCTCTACGTGGGCACCAAGCTTCAAACCATTCACGTGTTCTGTCATAGTGATAACCACTGGATTAACTAAAGAGATCAGGTTGTCTAAAGGCACCTATCATCTTTAAAAAATAATCTCACATGCAGCTCCATATAGTAACTTTACACGATAACTTTATGAGCTCATCAACTCTTTCCTTACGAACCAAAATCAAGAAACAGCAGAATTATGAGTGCTTTCTTAGGTGGCAACCCCTTTTTATTTTGCATAGCAAACATTTATGGAGCGGCCACTATCTACCAAATCCTATTGTAAGCCCCAGAATGGAATTTAGAGAGGAACGAAATGCGGTCCTCCTCGTAGATTGAGAACCAGCAAAAATTAAAATACTCAGGGTTTTGAACAAGTCTGCAGGAGGGAGGTAAGGAAGTGTCTGGGGCTAGAAGAACTAATTTAATCAGTGCCACTTTGCTGAGTTTAAATGGTCTGCCATGTTCTGCAGGCTTCATGCTGTGCAGTTATGATCCCCTAAAACCATGCACACCAGCTAACTGACAGAAACACTTTCCCTGAGATGCTGAGCTGGGAGCTGGACCCAGCAATATGAGCCAAAATCTCATGGCCTTAACCACTAAGGACCATCCTCTGTGGGGATGAAGAAGAAATGATTCAAATAGAAAAGCTGAATGCGCTAAAGGCATTGACAGCGTTCGGGCCTTAGATAGCATTTCAGCTCTTGCTTCCCTGGGTTCCGTGGCCATAAAAGCTCATCCCTCTTGTAAACATTTCTTCCAAATACTGTGTTTTGCAAAGTTTACTCTCCCCAATCTCAGAAGTGCCCACAGAAATCTCCCTTATAATAAACACTCTATAGGTCTCAATAGAATGACACTAGACCCACATGCACGGATATTATATCCTGGCTTGGATGACATAACGAAGTCCCCTGCTCTTGGGACAGTGAAAGGATGGTCACTGACTGCATTGTAAATGCACTACCTTTTTAGCATGCTCTTTTGTTCTTTAATGTGACATACTAAGCAGATAAACTTATAGCTACTCTCTTTTAGTTTTAGTAGTCTTGAAGTTTATGGAGAATTCAGAAAAAACAATGGCCATTCACCCAGATGCTGACCACCTGCCAATCACTCAAAACAAACAAACAAACAAACAAACAAACAAAGTTACATTTAGTGTTTGCTAGGCCTGTTGGAAGTTTTGGGCAGAGACAAAACTGAGAAAGGTCTTGGTCCTCCAATAGCTACAGTGAAGGGTTGATCTCAGAGACAAATTAAGAGACAGTTAACATTAGGTCAGATCCAAAATAAAAGAAGGAATCACAGTGGGCCCAGTGACTTGATAGGAACAGTGGCCTGAATGCAAGCAAAACAGTCATAGGACAAAACAGCAGCCTACAGATTGATAAAAGATCTTCACAAACATCAGACAGAGGGCTGATATCCAAAAATCTATGTAGAACTCAAAGACGTTAGACACTGACAAACCAAATAACTTAATTTTAAAATGGGGTACAGAACTAAACAGAGAATTCTCAACAGAGGACTATCTAATGGCAGAGAAACACTTAAAGAAAAGGTCAATGTGCTTAGTCATCATGGAAATGCAAATCAAAACAACTCTGAGATTCTACACTACCCCCAATCAGAATGACTAAGATCAAAAACCTCAAGTGACAGCACATGGTGACAAGGATGTAGAGCTAGGGGAGCACTTCTTTATTGCTGGTAGGAGTGCAAACTTATATAATCAATCAATTTGGTGATTTCTAGGAAAACTGGGCATAGTTCTACCTCAAGACTCAGCTATACCACTCCTGGGCATATATCCAGATGTTCCACAATGCCTATAAACTAATACATAAATCTTGTTTTAAACACCATTGAGATGGACAAGCACAGGAGATGCTGAGGCGCTCTATACAGGGTACCTCACAGAGAGAAGGAAAGGGAGTAGAACAGATACCACTAAACACAGGGGTATGTCTCAGGTCAAGGCTGGTAGTTCTCATCATTACAGACAAGTGACATTATTCTACAAACTACACAAAACAATTAGTCATCTAATTAGGGAAAAACGCTAAATTTCTTCTTCAATACCTTATCACAAAATAAACATCAAAAAGAATCAGAAAGTTAACACTGTGTGTGTTGGAACACACTTTTTGTTTGTTTGGTTGGTTGTTTTTTGGGGTTTTTTTCTGGAGCTGGGGACCGAACCCAGGGCCTCTACCACTGAGCTAAATCCTCAACCTGGAACACACTTTTAATCCCAGCACTTGGGCAGTTGAGACAAGAGGATTTAGTCCAGCATGAGCTGCAGAGTTCAGACAAATCTGTGTTACAGGGTGAGACCCTGTCTCAAAAATGCATAGTAGTAATAACAAGTAAAAATTAAGTATAAAAAATAGATTAAATGTTTTTATATGCATCTTAATATAGGATTTTTAAATGCACTGCTAAGCAGAGAGATAGACACATCATAAGGAATAAAATAGGAAAAGTACCAGAGGTATTGAAAATTTCTCTATATCATTTTATTCAAATATAGAATCCCCTTAATTAACAGACAAGGGAAGGGTCTGGATAAAACTCATCTTAATGTGGAGATTGCTATCTTCATATAAAGAAGTAATTTAGACCTTCCCTGAGAGGTGTGGCAGGTGTGGCTGCTCTGTCCTGTGCATCAGTAGGTGGCAGAGAGGAAAGAGGCCATATCTACCCTCAGCGTTCTCTGTCCTGTGAGCATCTTAATGATTAGTAGCCTAGCACTCCCTGAAAAAAGTGAGCCTGAGATGGCCCCCAGTCTAGTGCCGGGGGGGGGGGGTCCAGACAGGGAGATAGCCTGAAATAACCAGTGCAAATCCACGAATACCTAGACAGTCTCCCAGGGTAAGGAGTGAGCCAGACACAAGATGAACCCTATCTGGGGCTTTGAGGTGCAACAGGAGCCAGCCAGAGACTAGAAGAACCCACCTGGGACCACCACTGGAGCTCCAGGCAGTGGAGCCCAAGACAAATGACTCCCACATGGGGCCTTGAGGGTGGGCCTTGGAGAGGAGTGAGCCTGACCATGAGTCAGCTACCATGGGAATTGAGTTGACCACCAGTCTGGTGCCTCGCAGGTCTGGAGAAAGACTATGCTAGAGATGACCCCGGCCTGTGCCATAATACACAAGTGGGGCATAGCACTCACTCCAGGGACCACTCCTGAGATTACCCCAGAAACTCAGAGAATTCATTTACCACTAAGAATAGCAAGTAAGTGGTGGAGAAATGGAAGAGAAAGAAAAACAGAAGGAGGTGAGCACAATGAAGAGAGGCAGAACTGGAGACTCGAAGGTAGTAAGGAACAGCCTGATATGAGTGGTCAGTCATACAACCTTGGACCATGGTGGGATCCTTTGGCCTGTTTGACATTGGAGGCTGTATCTGGGCTGTGGCCCTGCACTAGCAGGGGTCTCTTACCACCAAAGCCCTGCGGATGTCCCTAGTCTTGGCTGCGGCCCAGGGACATATTGGTGTCTGAGGAATGAGCAGAATGACCCTCACCCCTCACCTGTGAATAGGGAGAGCTGGCCTTGGAGGCTGTGCGAGCAGGTGAGCTGACCCTGCCCCTACTCAGCTGCAGTTCTCAGGAAAGCGCCCCATACATCACCCAGGAAGCACAGTAGAGCTGGCCCTAGTTGGGAGAGTTATGGGTGAACCAGTTGGAGGGGATGAGCATGGGAGAGCTGGCCCTACCACTTGTCTTCCATACAGTGGCATGGACGAGGAAGAGATATCCGCCTCCCCCCTTGCCCCTTGCCACCTGAAGCAAGAAGGAGACTTGGCTCTGGGGTCATGAGAGGAGGAGAGTGGGCCCTTGCCTGGGCAGTGCAGTAGAGACGACTTGTTGGGGGACTGGTTGAGCTGACCCAGAGGACATGAGCATGGGAGATCTGGTCCTGCTTCTTCTCTGCTGTGTGGTAGCACAGAGAAGGGAGAGATGCCCTCTCCTCTCTTTGCCCTCACCACCTGCAGCTGCTGCCCCCACCCACAGGGCCCCGGCATGGCATGACAACAGGAGAGTTGTCCCTGCCCCCCACCTGCAGCAGCGCTTGGAAGAGCAGGTCGTGCATCTCAGCTGGGCAGCACAGTAGGGCTAGCCCTGGGCGTGAGGATTGCAGGTGAGCCTACCATAAGGGCGTGAGCATGGGAGAGCTGACCCTGACTCTTGTCTGCTGCTGTGGCACAGAGGAGTGAGAGATGCCCTCCTCCCTTCCCTAGGCCCTCACCACCTATGGCAGGCAGCAGGTAACAGGCAGGAGACTGGACCTGGGATTACAAAGGGGGAGAACTGGCCACGGCCTCACCAGCTGCAACACTCAAGAGGGTGGCCTTGCACTTCACTTGGGCAGCAGGGTCCAGCTGTTCTGGTTGCAAGGTGAGCTAGGCCTGAGGGCCCAGGGCCGGAGAGCTGGCTCTGCCTCTTACTAGCGGCATCACTGGATGGGCCAGCCAGGGCTGGAAGGAGAGCTGGCCCTGGCAGTATGGGTGCGGGAGAGCTGGCAGGCTGACCAACTCAGATACCTCTCAAGATCAGATCTAGAGCTTTGAGTTGGCCTACCCCAACATCTACCCCATCGATGAACCACTGGAGTGTGTGAAGGGGCTGGGCCTGCAGATCCAAAGCTACAGGATTTCCATGACATAGGGTAATAACAGGATATCCAAGAAAAGTCCATTTGAGGTTCCAGTTTGGATAGTGTAGCAGAAACCAGAGGCTTTGTACCAGACTCACTGAAATAAGCATTTGCAAACAGGAAAGTGTGGACCAAAGGATATACTGTGGGACATACTGCAGCTTCCACAAGATATTTTTTCCTTTATTGGGGGATGGGGTGTTATAAAGGTTGGGGGGTGTGAGGGGAGGGGGAAGTGAATGGGATTAGGTGTGAAATTCACAAAGAACCAATAAAAAGATTTTTAGAAAGATGTAATTTTGGAATAATCCAAAAAAGATCAATGTCCAATTTAAAAGAAAGATTGAGAAAAGCAATGCAAAAGGGATAATTTTCAAAAGTACCCAGATGAACACATAAAGAACTTCAAATTTTTCTTAGAAACCAATATATATATATATATGTATATATGTGTATATATATGTATATATATATTATAATGATTAACATTATTCTACTTATCAAAGATCTCACAGTTTTTAAAGGTTGTGTTATAAAATCTGCTTTAATGTAATTCTTCTGAAGGGCAACTGGCAGCCATCGCCACCTATTGGTGGTGAATGGGAGTGACTTGCTCTTGTTCTGAACCTTGGTTTGTGGCTTTTCCCTGAGACCTGAAGTACAACGGGTGTGTGTTTCTCGTGCACGTGCATGTGTCTGTCTATCTGTCTTTCTGTCTCTGTGTGTGCTTGCCTGTCTGAATATATGTCTGTGTCTGTGTGTGTGTGTGCACATGTGTGTGCACATGTGTGTGCACATGTGTGTGCACATGTGTGTGCCTGCCTGCCTGTCTGTCTTGTTTGTGTCTGTGTATATCTGTGTCTGTGTGCCTGTGTGTGCACATTAACACTCACTTTGACTTAATACATCTGTTGAAAGAAATTATAATTAAGAAATAGCATCAAATGAGAACATTCGTCTGCTATCAACAGAAAAATCTGTTCAGGACACAAATTCAGTCAGAATCATTCATTAATTTAGTGATGGATAAAAATATTAAGGAAAAAAATCCTCACTTTGGTGATCTAAAAAGTGATGGAAAGGGGTGACCAAGGTCTGTCTGCATCGTAAGTCCTGTTCTTGTTTTTAAAGTCTGGGATTACAGATGTCAAAGGCCAAACGAAAACAGAATTAGATGCATTTGCATTTTTCCTTTGTGTATGTGTATACTTTATGTTTTTCATATTTTTCTGCAGTAAATACCTACTGCTTTTCACATTAGAAAAGAAGATGCTTTAAAATTTGACAGGAATTACAAAGTTGAAAAAGGAAGAATCTGCAAAATTTCTGTGTTCTTTTGGTTGTGTGACTGTCAGAGGCATAGAATCAAGTCCACAGTGCTGGCAGCTGTGCGGGGACACAGCATCACACTGGAGCTGTTCGGGGACACAACATCACACTAGAATTGTGTGGGAAACATTTTCACACTGGAGCTGTGCGGGGAATGCAGTCACACTGGAGCCCCAACAGCTTCCCCTTTTGCTTTCACCTTTGAAGGCCCTAGAATCCTATGCCTATGTTTCTTGTATATCGGATCTGCCTCTGTGGAACTAATCCTCCCAACTCCTGCTTGCCTTTAATTTCCATTTCAAAACCCATTTCCTCTAGAAAGGCCTCCTCAAACTTCTCTAATACACGACACTTTTCCACTAGCAAAATCTGTAATCTGTGAAAAGGCATTCAACCTCCCAGGAGCTCTGAGTCTGCATGCCTCCACAGGGTTGTGATGCCTGCATAGCGCTTGGTACCTGGGTAGGGCACAGTAAGGAAGCAATGACTTTTTCTTTGAGTCTGTCCCATAATACCCTGGCTCGAGGAGACATTAGTAGTTACGTATTTTTTAAGTGAAGGAGAGTTTAAACAAAATAGACTTTTTAAAGAAAAAAAAATGAAGGTATCTTTTCTAAATCTAAGTGAAGGGGAGTGTGGCCTCTCTTCCGTGCTCCTTGTTTTAAAAGTCCCTGGTTCACAAAGTCTCTTCAGGGCCTGCATATTTTCAAATTTTGCTCCGGAGAGGGCTGCCTTTGATTGATTGCTTAGTTTATCATAGTTTGGTGAGGGAACTTCTCGGAAGACCTCTTGCTTTGATTTCCTGTTAAAATTTTACATCAAGCCATTAGCTTGTTTGAAAGATCTTTGAAATAGAAACTATGTGGTTATAAGGCTTAACTCCTTGTAAACCAATTGTTTCTGGGGTCTGAAAACCTTGTTTGGCTCAGTTTTAAGTGAATGGTAAAATATGCAGATGAATACAGGGAAAGGAGTCACACAGGCAGTTTTAAATAATGAACTAACTACTTGCTCTGGAAAGCTGAGTAGAGCCCAGGTTATGAACAGGTTGTCCGTCCATGTTAATATGCAATGTGTGAATTATTACTTACAGCAGGGGAAGAACATGCCAGGCCCCTCTGCCACTGCTATTGAAATATTTAGAAGTTTTATTGAAGAAACTCTTGGGAACCGTGGGAAATACACAGCATATTGTCATGGTGAGCACCCTGAATTGTCAGTTTTTTAACTGAGATGTGGGCTGGTGGTCAGGTGTGCCCCCCAATTCTCGGTCTACAAGTCACATTTGAGTCCAGCCTGCAAGTACATCTTGGTCCTCTGAACCTTTGTGACCCAAAACAAGTATGCTTAGAGGCAAACAAGATAGGAGTTTAGTCTAAAATGCAGGATGCTCTCAGCTGCCTATGTCTTAGACACAGATTAGCTGTTCTAAACAATTAGTTAAGGAGCAATCCAATCCCTGGTGACAATTAGGACGGTTGAGACATCCTGATGACAGCTGTGCTGACAGCAAAGAGCAAAACTACCCCACACGGAATCAAGACCCGTGGTCCTTCTGATTCACAGGCAGCCCCTACTGCCACCACATATGGATTTCGAAAGGACTGAAAAATGACCCAGAGGAACCCCTGCTGCAGAGTGGGACATGAAGGCATGATTTCCTATAATCCGAGCAGAGATCCCGGTGCTTCTGAGGCTCAAACTAGCAAGGCGACGTGGCATGTCCTTCTCCTACAACACGGTAAACTTTAAAAGAACGTCCAAGTGCTGAACACCCCGGCCCTCTATGTCTAGAAGAACATCTTTGAGAAAATGCTACATTTAGGGAATCCAGAAGCCCCCAGATGCCAACAAACCACCGACTGTCTTGCTACCCCTCGGAGACAGGAAACTCTCCCATGATACATGTAGTGAAGAGAGAGTTGTCTGACTGGAAGGTTTTTGTATATTTACGTAGGGTTATTTTCCAATTCCTCTATCAAATCAAGAAGCCTTCGAGTGTGCTCTTAGCCAGCTCCTTAACATACGGGTGGGGTGGGGGGGAGGACACACTTCTTCAAACAGCATTCTGAGGACTGCGCTCACACCTCACAACCCCTCTTCCCTGTGAGAAAAAGAAAAGTGGGACTGGGGGAGCTGGGTTTCTGTTTCCTCTCTTCTTTTTAGATCTTCGGGTTACAGGGTATTAAAAATAAACCTAGGAGACAATGCAGCGAGTTTTCGGAGAAGCTGGGAAAGACACCGTAAAACAAGGGACTGCAATCAGCAAAGGGCGGTAGCAGCTGAACACATTAGACCGGTCCTAACAAAGCCGGTCCTGTCCCGCCCCTCCTGGGTCTGTTAGATCGAAGGGATGTCACACAATACAATCCAAACACGTTCTCTGTCCATATTGGGTTAAGAAAATACAGTGCCTGTCCTTGTCTCCAAATGACGGACATCCACAGACGGAAGGTGGGGGAATCTGACTTCCATACAGTTCACCACCCCAGTTCCGTGCAAAAAGCCCTCCAAACCACATGCCAGCTCTGGCCTGGGTACTGAAGAAACCTCCTGTTCCTTCATGTGCCTTTACTGTTAGGGAACGGAAAACCCTGGGAACGTATATCTCGTCTTGCCTTTGTTGTTCAAGGACAGAGATTTGTCCGTTAAGTGGGTATTGTTCTCTTTAATGTGGAGTACCTTCTATTCTGGCTTTCCAAATAGCCTTAGACGTTACTGAAGCAGCACGAAATCTGGCTCAGTGAAAATAGCCGTCGACATCTGTGGTACACGCTTTAAGTTGTACATCTTAGTTCAGCAGCCTACCCATGAAAATTCAACTTCGCGCCGGGAACGTTCGCTTTGACTCCCTCGTTGACTGTATGTATGGAAAAGTTTTTGTTCACATAACCATGGTGTGGAAACAGAAAATCAAAGGGGGACCAAGTTTGATTTTCTAGGAAAAAGTCCATACACACTTATAAAAAGAGAATTTGAAAGTAGACACCCTTGCTTAATTCTAGGTTCAGATGAAACCCATCAGATCCTCTGGTTCTCATTCATTATTTTGAAAGTATAGACAAATTCTCTCTGCGTTTAGCAGATGTTCCATGAGGAACTCATTTCCAATATATGATATTAAATGTATGCAATCGTCCCAGCAATAAGGGTTCTTTCTTAGAATCGGGAATGTAAGAGGTTTTTCTGTAACAGTGCTTGACTTGCTTTTAGCATGTATATACTTCTGTAGAAAATAACAATTTTTCAATATTTAAACATTAGACTTAGCATCTTATATCTGCTATTAAACGCTATTAAAATCTTACTAAAGAGTTCTAGAATTAGATCATATATTTTTAGAAATTCGAAATTAATTTAAGTAGAGTTGATAAGTTTATACTTTTTAGTGGTTTTAAAATCTGTACATAGAAATGATGATTCTAATTAATTTTATATCACATATGATATTTATCTACTTATACATAAGAAATATTTTTAAAATCATTTTTGGTTAGGGTTAAAATATTTTTATATCAAAATGAAACTTTCTTTAGAAGTTAAGTTGGTTGTCATAACTACCATGGGTAGATAGATCACCATAAATAACATTTTACTTCTAACAAGCTGTTAAAACTCATAGAAAATAGCATGCACAGTGATTAATGACCAAAATATTAAAGAAATTATGATTGAGCAATCAATACTTGGGTTTTCTACAGGTATTCAATGATTGGGGACAGCCTCCCAATCTGTGTGATATGTAAGTAAAGATTAAAAATGAGTAAAATCAGGCAGAGAAAGTAAGATCCTACTTGTGTGCATGAGGTTATATCTTTAAAAAGTTAAGAGATAAAACGGACTCCTTGAAAGTTCAAATTTGTACAGATTTTTTTAATTTCCTACAAAAAAATTTCAGGAAAAAAAATTAATTCTAACTGAAATTGCAACAGCCCTACCACTTCTTTAATCCCAAACCTTTATTTCTGTCACCTGTATAAACATACTTGAGATAGCTAAGAATACAAGTATCCAACCGACTTTTAATTACTTCGCTATTTTCATCAGTGCTGTCCGCCAGTCGGTTTTTAATGTAAATATTTTACATGTACAGTGAGAAAGAGCCTGAGAAGATTCCTTCTCTGTAACTGGAGCAGGACTGGCGAATCCGGGCCTTGGAGCGCCACCCCATGGCAGACCTAGTAAAGCACACCATGGTTCCTTAGTCCCCGTGTACCAGCTTTATTCTCTGGGCCCTTTTAAAACATCCATTCCCAACAACTTCATTTTCTGCACGAGCGGTTGAGTGGTTGCTGACTTCAGAGATCCGTTTGAATCATTCCTTCTATGACATAAGGAACTGCCTCTCTCTCTCCCCCCAGAAAGAGCAAAAATGTGTGGAGATTTGAGTAAATGAGTCCTACCACAACAAAGAATGCCTTGTGAGCTGAGCCAAGGCTCCAAAGTACTAGGGAAATTATCAGCTACAATAACCATCAAGACTATTCATAATGTTTTCTGTATCGTCACTTTGCCAGGAATCATAAGTTTGAGCAACTGCCAAGAGGAATAAACAAAAATAAATACAATTAACGTCTCTTAGATGTCAAATCAGAATTTGCATGTGTGGGCCATTACGTTTAGAAGAAAGGAGGAACTCTAGAGAGTGGGATGGAAATTGGAACAAACGCACATAAAATGCACTGCGAAATGGCAATTAAAATCCTTCGTGGATTAAAGACAGATTTTTTTTGCTCGGGAGTTTGGGGTTTGTTGTTTTTGTTTTTACAGAAGCACATTTCCCCTCGCCTCCCAACAGATCCCAATTATACAGAGCAAAAATGCCATTTTTACCTTCCCAGTGGCCCCTCAAAGCTATTTTTAGGTTACATGGAATGATGTCACTGAAATTGTACCTGTCACTTCCGTATCCACCACTTCAGAATGGGCATGTTTTCATAAAATTAACTCTACGGCTGCTTGCACTAAAAAAAAAGTAATGTTTCAAATTTCAGTATTAGTAAATTCTACACACACACACACACACACACACACACACACACACGTGCCCTCCAAAAGGGAAAGCCGTAGGCAAACGTAACCAGCCTTGGACTGGGCTCTCCACAAAAGGAACTCCGGGACAAGAAGATTCAGAATCTGGGCCAATGTTTCAGAACCTTCTCGTCCCCTTCCTTGCTGGCAAAACGTCTTTCAGCCGCCTTAACAGACGGCTTTGGGGGGGTGTAGAGTGGGGGTGAGAAGCGGCAGCAGCATCGATTGGAGGAAGAGACACAGTTCTGTGAAAAAAGTTCAAGTAGAGCGGAACTTCCCAGGGAAAACATTGGAACCATGCACAGAGCAATCATTAAGCGGCTCCCGTCCTCCCGCCCAGTCCTCCTCCTGTGACCACCATCTAGGGACTGCAGCCGTCCTCTCCTCTGTTGGGGCTTCTTATCTTCAGGATAGCACTGATAGCACAGCCTGTGGGTGAGCGGACCTGCTAATGCTCTCTCCTGACAATGAAGGAATGTTCCTGAGTTTTAAAGATGGACAAGGAAAACGTTTCATGTAAAGATGCTATGTTTTTATGGGATGACTCAGCAATGGATGGACACACACAGCGATACACACACACACACACACACACACACACACACACACGCATGCACAGACAAGTGAACAGCCTATCAAAAGAAAAGACAGTATAAAACAAATGGACATCTTCTTAAGACTTCATAGTCCATCTTAACCTTACTATAGTTTCACGAGTTATAGACTACAGCAAATAGAATACACATCATGAAACAAAAACATCTTCTTAATACTTCATAGTCCAGCTTAACATCGGTATATTTTCACAAAGTACAGAATGCAGAAAAGATGACGCTTTCGTAAAACACTTATTGCATGAATAATAAACAACACTGAGTAAGAATTTCAACGCAGCTGTACTTCCAAAGCCCCCGCTGCCCTTTCATTACCCTACCACCCTTCTCTCCTTGCCCTCTGTGATATTCATTTCCCTTTTAAAATAGCAATTTCACCATCTATGTGAATATGAAATGAATGATTTCACATGATCCTATCAGCTGACCTTTAGAAGAAGTCCATTTTCCTGACGCTGGAAATTTCAGAGAGGCCATGAGCATCCACTTCTCTCTCCTAGCCAAGATTCAAGTTTCCCAGGATACACAGCCCCTCCCCAAGTAAGCTCCTAAGTCTTCCTAATTCCACCTTGTTAAACTGTGGATGGCAGGGTGTGTGCGTGTGCATTCGTGAGTGCGTGCTTTCATGCATGTGTGCGTGTGTGTGTGTGTGTGTGTGTGAGTGTGTGCGTGTTTGAGTGTGTGCATGTGTGTGTTAAGGTAACCAGGGCCTCTAGTTCTGAGCCTGGGCAGCTATTGAGTAGCTGGGCAGCTCTGATGAGTGACTTCAAGACTTGAGGCCCATCATCCGGTTACCTAGAAACAAGGCTCCAGTCCAAGCTAATTCTGAAAGCTAGAATCATGACCTAAGGCTGTGTTTTTGAGCAAGTAACCCTGGGATAGGCATCCTACTCCACTGGACCATGTACTCACGACTATAATACAGCTTTAGCTTAGTTTCCAGGATCTTGATCTACAGAAGAAAACGAAGCTATGGTAACAGAGGGCTCACTAGCAGGAACTCCTGAAGACCTGCAATTGACAACTGTCAACGGCCACATTGGCTGAAAGTAATAAGTGCTTGGGGTTTTAGCCAGCAGGGACCAGTGTCTCCATGCTGGATGGTGGTGACAGAGGCTGGCTTCCCAAGGCAGGCGGCAGGACACCAAGTTTCCTCCCCTTTATGAAGAAGGTGAGCGTGGAAACCAGTGTAGGGAGAAGAATAACTGTAAGAAGAACTGCCAGTCACTTTGACAGGTCAGCCCAGAAAACATGGATTCCTCCAGGTAATGTGCTGAGCCTTCTTATGAAAGATAGTCTTGTTTGTGACTGTTACCAAATAGGAATAGTGGCTTAAATAAGAAATATCCCCTGCAGACTCCTGGACTTGAGCTTTTGGTCCCCAATTGGTGGTGCTGTTTGGGGAGCATATAGAACATTTAGAATGTATAGTTTTGCTGGAGGAAATGCATCCCTGAAAGGAGGGCTTTGGTCCCTGGAACCCATGCAGAAAGGTTAGTGGGTCCACAAAATTCACTGACCAGAAAATCTAGGTAGTCTGTGAGCTCAGAGTTCAGAGGGAGAGCATGGCTCAAAAAATAAGGTGGAGAATGGGAGACATTCAACCTCTGACCTCCAGATGCACACCCCACACACACACACACACAGATTCATATACTATACACATATACTCACAAACATACATAAACACACACACACACACACACACACACACACACACACACAACTAAAGAAAGAAAAACCTATGGTTCAATGGAGAAATCTAATGTCTTCCTGTTACATTTTAGTGCATTTGGGGGTTGGGTAGGTGTGTGTGTGTGTGTGTGTTCATGTGTGGGGTGCACATGTTAGGTACATGTACACATATGTGCCTATGTGTGTGGGTGGTAAACAGTGTTATTCCTTGGGCACTGCCCACCCTGGTCTGTTTTTTAGATAG
The DNA here is from genome assembly GCF_021556685.1 of Rattus norvegicus. NCBI lineage: Eukaryota > Metazoa > Chordata > Mammalia > Rodentia > Muridae > Rattus > Rattus norvegicus. The sequence goes on along the minus strand of NC_141541.1, from coordinate 96,166,931 downwards.
ACCTTTCATGTGGCCTGAACTTGCTAAGTAGGTAGGCTGGCTTCTGGGCAAGCCCAGTGACCTGCTGCCTCAGCCTCCTCTGTCTTGGTATGATCAGTGCATGCCACCTTTTGACTTAGGTTCTGGGGACTGAGTTCAGGGCCTAATGCTTACACAGCAAGCACTTTACCAACTGAACCATCTCCCCAGCCCGCCAATGCCTTTTCTAAATTGAGAACCAGCTGGTGAGACAACAAAGCCCACTCTGATCCAGGGCCACTGGGTCTTTATAAGGCTCTGCCTCCACAGATATTCTTGCCTTACAAAATCTAACAGCGTGAATAAACTTGTTTTTAAAGAAACTGTCAAGATTCCGGTGGCTCGTAAGAAATGTATTATGAGTTATTCTAATACTCTGAATCACTTCTCCTCTGAGGGGAACTAAAAGCCAACAGATTTGTAGAATTTTAAAACAAATATAACAAATGTCCCCATTACATACAGTGAGCAACAAAGTTTTACGGTGATAGACACATACACACAGATGGATTTTAAGATGATATGTAAATTCTAGGATAATTAAGGAATAATTTACATGCAACTAAAGTGTTGGTTGTAACTGTAAAAAGCAACACAAACAGGTAATGTGATTTTATAGAGAACTAAGTATTTGCTCCCTATAGATTTTTATGTAATAAAGAATTTTTCCAGATTCTCATAGACTGCTTGACAATGATAACAAATAGAATTATTAGTAAAGTTATCCTCTAAGATGGGGCTGTTTTAATATACTGTTGCCTTGCATTTAGAACCTTAAATCGCACATGTGATATCTGAATAATGGAGAGTCAGTTTCCCATTACAATGACATAAAATGCTACCAAATGGTAGGAGCAGAAAGGGAGAAAGGAAGTCTACAGAAATACAGTGGTATACACTTCTTTACGAGGCTTTGTACGCTTCTATACGGACCACAAAAGAGGAACAAACTATTGTATTTTGATTGGTCATTTAGTGTCTAAAAACAAAAGTCATCACCAAACATTTTCATTTCTTTCTTTGTGTTTTTAAATGTTCTATGTTCTATAGCATATATTAATTACACATAATAGGTTTCCTTATGACATCATATGTATAACGTATTTCTATTGTATTCATTCCATTACTGTCCCCTATTGTCCTCACACTGTTCCCCTATTCCCTACTAGCCAAGCTCCTACTTTCACATCTTCTTTCAAATTAAGAATGTTGTTTGCCAACAATTCATTTACTTTTCAACTTATGCAATTTTACTAAATTTTGTCATAAAAAAGTTTTGCCCTGTGGAAACAAATGTCTCCATCATTTTTCAGACTAACTTGATACAGTAATACTGACACTTCGAACTTTTTCTGAGCAATCGTTTTTAACTTTTGAAACATCAAACTCAGTTCCCCTCTCTCGAGCAACCATGCTTTGAGAAATGCCTAAATATTCTGTATTTCCAAATCCCTGAACAGAAATATTTTTAAGTCTTCATTATTTATAAAACTTTTCCAGAAAGCAAAATGGCAAGAGAAAAAAAGAAAAGAAAAAGAAGAATGCGTTCTGAAATAAACAATGCTTATTTACAAAAATGAACTGAACTTTTTAAAATCTAATTTTAGCCAGTAAAAACACAGTAGAACGTGATGACGTTTATGGAGCAGAACCATGCTGTTCTGAGATAACATGATCGTTGCTAAGCAGGAATCTGTCAAGCCCAAGAAACGATGTAAGTTTCACAATTCCTTTATTCCCATCCAGGGAGTTGCAAATCTACTTCCTGTTGTTTTTATAAAATACACTATTTGGAAGCCTGCAAAAGGTGACATTATTGAAAAATCAGTGCTTAAGTTAGCTGTGAAATTGCCTGTTGGCATTCGGGGTCTGGCTCTGTGGTGGATGAAATGTGAGTTGCGAACTTCGGTGCTAAATAATTCCATTGCACAGGCACTAATTTACAGAGGCACGTTTTGCTTAAAGCCGGAAAGCAAATCTAACTAATAAAGAAAATTCACCCGTGAACAACACTCCTTCCCGAGATCTGTGATCGGTTTGCTCCGCAGCTCCTCTCATTTGGGCTGGTTGAATATCAAAGTCCAACAGCTCTCCCAGGAGCACAGGTTCTCGAGAGGTTCTGCACATCTCTGTGATCCACCAGAGGGATGCTTGTGCCCCTGCCCCAGGGCATCTTTCAACAAAAGTATCAGATTTGCCTGTAATTCTGAAGTAAATGTTTTCTTGGTCTGCCACCTTGATTTTATTAAAGGTGCCGGGTACAAAACATGAACAAAAGTTGAAAAATTCTCATAGAGGTTTTAAATTTATAACCACCAATCATTTTTAGCCTTTTGTCAATTGTTTGCACATGGCACAGATCTCAAATTAATCAGTTAAACGGGATGCCACAGATGTGTTCAAGTACTTAGCTTCTTTTTTAAACTGTAACACTTCGAATCCTATTGTAGCCAAGGCAGCTGGATTCAGGACTCTTACATTTTAAGGAGCACTTTGCCTTGCTTGCTCTGGTTAGTATCAAGCCTTTTCAAATAATATAATTTGAATATTTAAGAAAAAAATTCAGTCGATGTCAGCCTCGGTGGTTTAACAATCTCTTCTTAAAGATTCTTTTTCCAGAAACCAGCAGGCCAGCGACTAATTTTATTAAATCTGTATTGACTTTCCAGGCTTCTGCAATAGAGAGGCTATCTGAGACTTGCTTCACAGTTTTGTTATCTTAAATAATATTTGCACAATTTAGGGAAAAAAACTAGTCTAAAATTAAAAATTAAAACAATTTGAGGGCCACATGTGCAATGTATGCACAAATGATATATACACACTGGTTCATGATTTCAGAACTTAGGCATACGGAACTACTGCCACCAACACCCCCAAGTTTTTCTGAAAGGGAATGTTCCTTGGAGACAGAATTACTTGGCAGAGCCCTACTTCTTCACTGCATAGAGTCCGAGCTGCTGAGCTAAGTGCAAATTTTAATTAAGTGTCAGGAGCAGCCCAGTCCCCGTGTGACGCACTCCTGGCCTGCTGATGGGTGGAAGGAGCAAAACAACTGTCTTTCGAGGGGGCTGAGTTGTGTGTGGTCCCTTCCACGTTTTCTGTCATCCCGTTTGGGAACCAGTTCAGGATCTGTTTCTGTTGGCACTTTCCTCCTGTTGTGAACGTACTCGTCCGTGTCTCAAATGCTCTGTGGGTCGGAAACTGAAACGCTGGTCACTTGAGCCTGAGGCTGTGATGGACAGTTCTCGACCATCAGCTTCAGCATGGTGAGGAGATTCCTCAAAAAGGACAAGACAGACACATTCTCAAAAGCAGAAGAAATAGTGCCAGCCCAGGGCTAGCCTTGGTTTATTAAATGTCTGCCCTTTCCTCTCCTTTCCTCTCCCTTTCTTTCCTTTCCTTTTCACTTCTTCTTTTCTTTTTTTCTACAAATGTCCAAGAGTGCTTTATCTCTAGTTGGGGACAGTGATGAAGAAGCCATGCCCTGCTGGGTCCACAACTTGAAAGCTGAGATGAGACACACAGCTTTCCAGGGGTCATTAGATGAACTCAAAGCAAGGTAGTAGTTGTAAATGCTCCACGGACGGCTTCCCTTGGAAACTGCTTCTCGATATCCATCCTTGGGGTAAAGACATTTTAGGGTTTCATTTTCTCCCTCTTCACACTGAGTCTACAAACACGCAGTAACATGGACACGGTCCCTGCTATTAAATAAACTCATATTTGTACGTAAGTGCTTCTTCAGCCATTAAGAAAAAAAATGAAACTGTGTATGACCTCTGTCCATTTACATATTCCTAATACATTTAACATGCATCTTATGTCCAGTAACTTCTTTTATATTCTATAGTTCATTGTATGATCAGTCTGTCTCTCAGGGTCAGATCAATCCCACCTACTTGTTGCCCCATGGTTTTGTGAAGACATTTGCTCATGGACTTGTTGTGTGCACAGTAACTTGCACTCAACAGTAGCACCGTTCCTCGTGTTTTCAAGAACTAGCAATGGTGACAAGAGAGACCAAAATCCTCAGTCACAGAATACTACATCAGGAGTTGGTCCTGGTATGTTCATGTGTATAAAATTTTGCACTTGTTGAAATTAACCGTTCAACCTAACACCCTGAAGCTACACAGCCGTTCTCACTGGCCACATCTGCAAGCATTTTTTTCTTCCAAATTTCAGCCCCATTAATGAAGACATGACTGTTACCCTGTGACCCTTCAGCTCACCTCAAATCCTAGGAGACCTGCTGCTTCTTTTCCCCACCAACCCCATAGCTCCCACCAACCAACCCTTTGCATCTCTTATCTTAGTCCTCACCATTTCAAGGAAGCCTGCCCCCTCCTTCAGATTCAGGACTGAAAATGAAGCGTAAATCTTACGGGCTAATAAGCACGGCAGTTACTT